>NC_134706.1:113724028-113869028 GCF_043290135.1 Rhipicephalus microplus | reverse complement strand
AGAAGTTTGCCAAGAAATATTTCGCATTAAACTAAAGGAAGGAGCAAGCCAAAAGAAAGGACGAAGGCTGGAAGGTTAACCAGAAAGATTGCCTGTTCGCTAGGCTACACTGGGGGATTACAATTAAGGTGGCTTAGAGAGTTGGTGCCAGAACCATAACTTGACTTAGACGTTACAGATGGTTATAGCATGTATTGCAACCTGTGCAAAGGGTACTTCAAAACAAGTTATTGTAGTATGACGAATTGTGAACTATCATTTGTTACTGACATTTTATTTTGGGGTGAAGAACCGCAGCGCCATTTAGGCGTGCCGAAATTGCATATAAAAAACCACACGAAAACCGTTCGCTTTTTTCTTTTTTTCTTTTTTTCCCTTCAAAGCAGGCATTTGCCGAAGAGAGCGCAACGTTGCAAGTTTTCGTCGGCAGCGCACGTTGCGCCATGGCGCTGCAAGCCGAACGAAGACGCGCCAGCAGCAAACATCATCTCTCTTTAACCCTGCCGGATAGCCCAGCACAATAATCAAGAGGGTATCAAAGCGCCACCCCACGCATATTGATACAATTTATCGAAAAAAAATGATTCTGTCACCAGCGTACGTGAGGCCCTGTATGAGGGGCTCTCTTCACCATGAACGCAAAGCACACGCGAAGGATAGGCGATGGCCGAGAACAGGAAAGAGCTAGAGAAGAGGGTGGTCAACAGCTGAATCAGGCGCATCTGGCTGGCATTGATAAAATAGAAGAGGCGTTGGTGAAACACTTGGGAGCGCACTAGGAGCGTATTATGGAAGTTACGCCGTGCCTCACATGCATGTGCACGTGCGTTTATTGCCTTCCTATGGCGTATTCGTGTTTTAGCCATGACAACTGTTATCGGCGTTCGGCGCATATTAAGTCAAAATGTCTGTGAAGCTTCGCGATTGTTAATTCGTTTAAAGTTAGGAGCAGGACGAGAACAGTGAAATTTATTCCAGAACATACCTCAGCTCCAATCATAATGCTGGTATGTTCAATGAGAGCTTTATAAAAGAGGCGTGCTGCAGCTAGGGAGGTGGCGGTCACAATATTTTGCAGTCAATGGTTCACTTTATTTTAGGTTTTCAGCGTGTATCGCCTTTCTTTCAAATTCAACTTTCGGAAGTTATGTTCGGCCAAAAAACAACTATTCTTTTTCGTCCGATTCTATCTAGAGCTTTCATGGTCATCAGCACCGCTCTGTCTTTTTTTCCTCAGTTTTTGGCGCTTTTTATGGGTCAATTATAAGAATATACGATAGAGCCGTCATGTCACGTTAATGACAACTGTAATGAAGCACTAACTATTAAGGCTGTTGAATCTAGCAGCGTGTATGGTCACCATCCTCGCTGCCACAAGCACTGCATAACATTTTACAACTTTTGGTGTTGCTAATTAGTCCCGAGAATGAACATTGGCGTCGCTGTGGTCGCGGTGATGTGACGTCCCGGCAAAGACTCACCTTCTCTGACGCCGCTTGGCTCAATTCTCTGCGCCAATCGCGTACCCGCTTTTTAGCGATATCTTGACAATTACTCTTTTATTGCGTGACGCAAATCTCTCAAAATGTAAAGTGAAAGGTTTCATAACTTCTGGATGTTATCGAGGCTATAACAAGTTTGCATAATTTAGCTTACGATAGGCAAATTTCGGTCAAAACAGTAAATGTTGCGTGAAAATTGTTTTTGTGTACACAAACAATTGGGTGCTATAGGAAAATATGCTAACGAATGCTAAAGTGATTACAACTATGCATTGACTGCTGAACGGGAACATGTGTGTGCCGAAGTAGAACAAATGAACTGGGCTGTTTCCAATTTATTAAATGCATTGCGCTTTACAGTGAAGGTTGCGTCCGCATCTACGGTTAATCTGAATGACTTGAAGGAATTGAACTTTCTTCACCAAGAGACTTTACATGAATCTGAGTGTCGTAAGCACAAGCTTCACATATCTGGGAAATAAATAAAATTGTACTGCCACTCACAACGATTTTAGAAAATTTGGGTTATGCTTTTTTTCTCGGATTTTAAGTTCATGTTTCTCCTCAACAGTAGCGAGAGATTGTGTAGTTGTATACCCTGATTTCTACCGGCATGGTGGTCTAGTGGCTAAGGTAATCATCTGCTGACCCGCAGGTCGCAGGATCAAATCCCGGCTGCAGCGGCCGGATTTCCGATGGAGGTGGAAATGCTGTAGGCCCGTGTGCTCAGATTATGGTGCACGTTAAAGAACTCAAGGAGGTCGAAATTTACGGAGCCCTTCACTACGGCACCTCTCATAATCATATGATGGTTTTGGGACGTTAAACCCAACATATCAATTATACATCATCGTACACCATGATTTGCTGAAACTCTGGGGTGATCTACCGCTTCGTCACAAGCAGTAATGTTCTCTTCACATGGGAGCACCACTGACAGCAAGCATTTCAACACAAACACCAGGAAGTTTGAATGATCATTTTTGATGGTGCAGTCAGTGACCTGGCCCAAGTAATATTTAAACAACCTTCGCCTCGAATATTTTCGTACCTCATGTCCACGTACAGGTAATCCGATGCACGAAAAATTACTTTATCTAGTGGCTATCTAAACTGGTAGTTGTGAGTGCGACAGCACCTTTGCTACAATTATGCACGAAGATATCATCTGACTGCAATGAGAGTTGTCGCAAATAACCGCATTTAACCTCAATAAATTCGGTAAAATGAAGCTTCGTAACTATCGGGAAAGAAATATGACACTGAAAAATGTGTTGACTCAGAAAGCCTACAAGAAAACAGACAAAACAGTGGTGGTGGTATTCTAGGGTGAGCGCGTTTGTCGTATTTTGCGAGACACCATAATGCAAGCGAGCGTGGGTTTAGGCACACCAGCGAAAGCAGTGTCCGCTGATACACTCTAAGGGAAAATGGCGTTAAGAGAGTGTGTAGTTTGTTTTTTTTGGGGACTAATGGGGCCGCAACCATTAATCTCTTGAAGGACTAACGGCACCAGGTCTAACAGTTAGTCCACCCAGACGAACTCATGGGACTAGCATTTAGTGCTCACACTTACACCTTAGTGAGTAACTGTTACTCCCACAATTCACCTCAAGGAACTAATATTTAGTCCTTACATTTGCACCTTATAGAGTAACTGCTAATCCCCAAATTTACACCTTACCGGGCAATCGTTAGTCCTCACAGTTACACTTCCGGACGAACGGTTGAATCACTCAAATACTCCAATCGGATGGACTTTTTGTCTCCTGTTCACACATTGTTTTTGTTTTTTTTTCGCCGAGCCTAATGCTTTTTTTCGCCTGTTTTTCTGCGCAGTGAGCAACAAATTGCGCAGAAAAGAACACGCGAAAAAAATTGTTAGCCACCTATGTTTAACTGCTTTCACAGTCACGGCAACAAAGACAAAAGTCAGACATCAAAATATTTCATTTTTCTACATACACATGAAGTTTCTCAGTTCTTTTAAGTGAATTCAAGGTGAAGTGTAGAAGTCCAGTCTCGTTGTCAAAACTTGTTCACTCCTCGGGGAGCTCCTCCATAGGAAGCGATAGATGACAGGCACTGCAGACGCCAGCGCACACAGCCTTCTGCCTGTTGTGTTCCCACGGCTGCACGTACAATAATATAGTAAAAACAGTAATATAAAAGTAACAGAAAATGCACACATATGACAAGTACATGCACTTTATTATAAAACAAGCGCTGAAATATGACACAAATAAATTTACCTTCACATCTCGCACAGTCCTTCTGAAGCTGCTCTGACGAAAGAGATCGATGACAGGCATCGCAGACGCCAGCAACACAGTCTTCAGCACGGTGCGCACTCACGGCTGCACAATGAGTATGTAAAATAGTGAGTCACGCATGACAGAGGATGAATACAAATGCATATTTGTATTCATATTTGTAAGAGCAAAGCCAAGAGATAAGTCAGCCATACACAACTCCCTGTCTGGGGTTCCCTTCAGAGAGGTGGAGAAGCTCCGGATTCTGGGCCTGTTCATTCACCACAGACTCAGACCGGACTCCACTATAGCGAAACTCAAGAGAATAGGCGAACAGGTAGGGCGCATGATCCACCGCGTTTCCAACAAGCGGGGTGGTCTGCGGGGCAGGGACGCGCTTCGGCTCGCCCATGCCTTTGTGACTAGCCGGATCCTCTACGCCGTCCCCTACCTTCGCACTAACAAGCAAGAAGACGAAATAATTGATGCCATTATTCGTTAGGCTACTAAACGAGCTCTGGATTTCCCGGTGGCCACTTCCAACGCCAAACTGAGGGCGTTAGGCGTGCTCAACTCCTACCTGGAGTTGCGGGAGGCCCACCTTATGAATCAATATAAGCGGCTCGCGCAGACGGCTCCCGGACACCGCCTGCTGAACCGCTTACATATGCAGCACACAGAGGAGGCGGAGCGTATTCCGGAACTGTGGCGGCATATGTGATCAGTCTCTCCACTCCCCAGTAACATGAATAAGCACACGCACGAAAGCAGAAGACAGGCGCGGGCTCGGACGCTTGAGAGGCAACACGGCTCCCGACCTGGTGTATTTTACGTAGATATAGCGGGGCCTTCGCCCACGGGATTTTACAGGGCCTGTGTAGTTCACCGGGAAAAGCATGTCAATGGGCTCTCGTTCCGAGCACAAAATCGTGAGCGCGCTGAGGAAGTCACGATAGCGCTTGCTTCTGTGGACCCCAACTTGAAAGTTATCATCACGGACTCCCGGAAAGCATGTACTCATTACTTGGTAGGAGATATATCCCCCCTAGCCAGCCAAATTCTAAAACGGGCCCTCGCTGATCCAGCCCCGAAACGCATCGTATGGGCTCCCGGCCATCAGGGATTACGAGGTAATGAGGCTGCTCACGTGGCCGCCGGAGTGCTTACCCACCGGGCTCCTCACCTTGGCTCTTATGACTCGGAAGCCAACACACCGCTGCTGCGGTTCAAAGAAATTCTGACCTATTATCGCAACACTCACCGCCTTTACCCAGCTCCTGCAAAGGGGCTGAGTAAGGCAGAAGAGCGAACTCTAAGGCGCCTGCAGACAGGTACTCTACTCTGTCCTGCAATCCTAAAACATTTCGAGTCGAACACAGATGGGTGGTGCCCACACTGTGGGGAGACGTGTGATATCTTCCACATGGTGTGGGCATGTCCGAAAAATCACCAGGTACCCCCTTCCCCTACCCCTTCCCGAGAGGCATGGGAGACTGCCCTCCTCAACTGCTCATCACTAACTAGAGCTCAACGGGCTCTGGTGAGACGGGCGCGAGTAGGGGCCTCGTCATGCGGTGTCCCGTACTAAGGACGCCGACCATGTAGTGGGGTCATGCTTTGGCCCCGTACCTCTTTCTTTTATAATAAATGTTTTTCATCATCATCAGCCACAACTCCGCGAACCACCGTGCCGCCAACAAGTCGGTGAGTCCTATGCCAGCGACGTCGTTCAGCTCGAGCAAGCGAGCACGAGATCAAACACGGCGCTGCACGCGGAGGATCTGCCGCCAGCGAACTTCGAACAGGAGAGCGAGCCACGCTTGGCTGCCGCCACGAACAGCGCCGAGCTGGTTTGGAGCTAGCGCCAAACAAATCGACGGTAATGCGGCCCTTTTCCACAAACTCGAGCGAGTGCAGCGCGGGAACGCGAGTCCACCACCACGGCCAACGGATGGCGCCGAGCTGCTTGCGACCGACTGACAGGAAAGCCAACTGTAATGGCGACCAATTTTCAGTGAGTTCCGACGTTAGCGAAAGCCCCACCGACCCGTACTGGAGAACTTACAGCACGCTACATCCTACAACCAAGCTCTTTACGAGAACCCGCAACGTGTTTTCAACGACTCCCAACACAGCGATGAGGTCTCAGCCCAATATCGTCAGCACGGAGCTTATCGCGGCGGCGAAGACAGGCGAGCACTCGACGAGCGAGCGTACGGGAGGCCTACGGCAATGGCGGCCAATTTCCAGGTGGTCGCAAAGCACAGGCGAACTGCAGACGCCGAAGCTGACCTTCACAATGCATTTCGTGCGTGCGATATATAACACGACCGAGCCCGTTGCCGGCAAGCGCGATCCGTATCACACACGCGACAAGTAGAGTAGAATAAAAAATGATAACCTACTTGTCTTAGAATCCAGCGCTGTTTTCTGCCCTGAGTCAGACTTAGGTATATTTCCGATAGGCCTGTTGTTTTCTCGGCCGCCATATTGGCCTCCCCAACTGTTGCTGTCGTGTGTTGGTCACGACTATCTTGAAGCCAGAGATATACAGCGCGGCGTGGTGACATGTCGAGACTTGCTCCGGACTTTATAGGTGCAGCGAAACAGAAAAGCAGCAGCCCACGCTCATCCAAGCGTACACACAAGCACTTCGTCGTAATTCTTAGATCGTCGAATCTAGGCGGCCGTGGTTGAGCACTCCGAGCGCGACGCAACGCAAACCGTCGCCGGCAAAATAGGGGAAAAGACTGAGCCAGCAGAGCAGGAGAGGGAGGCCTGGTCACCTTCGCAACGCTTTTCGCGCTGGCTGCAATGCCCGGGTGGTTCATCCCTTGGTTTCGCGCGCCACGCTTCCCTCTGTGGTTGCTCCTCAATCCGCGCTTCCCTATCTGTTAATCGCGCGCGCCCATTGGGCTCCGTTACTTCTTTTCTGGGTAATTTTGCCTTAGAGCCTACGTGGATTCCTACAATACAAATTACCCTAGAGGGAAGTAAACACTCATATCTTCTTGAGGAATCACCAGTGAACACTTCAACCTCATTATGTAAATATTGTGTCGTGCGTCTCAAAACCGCATTATGCGCCAATGAGCGTTGTATTCAAGAAGAAGTGTGTTTTCGCATTTCACGCCATCCAAATGCGGCGGCACTGGCCAGGAATGTAATTCATCATCGGGATTAGCAGCAAAACACAGACCTTTTCACCCTTTTCAAAATGTTTGCGATCAAGCGTCTGACTTGTGGAGAAGCAAAAGTAAACATTGCTTGTTTTACCAGGAACATCACCGATTCTCTTTCCGTCATTAATGACCAGAAAGCCAACTCAATCAGCGGAACTGTGCGTGAAGTGAGCATGTCTTTTTTATGTAGACGCACGGCGGCGGGCATCGGAAAGCCCGTGCGTGACGTCTCCAAGGCCTGATCCACCAGTAGGTGCCGCTCCAATTTCTCGGGTCTAATAGCCATATTGCTGTTGGCATATTTACGCAAGGGTAATCATGCGACTGTGTAACATATATATGCGTACAGCTTTGTACATATACATAGCCTTATTTCGTCCAGTTTCGCTCAATAAAAATAATGCAACACAGTCACTTTCTCTCCGCATGCTTCGCATACCAACAATTTTCAAGGTATGTGGGATATTTTTTTCGCAAGTTTAGCTTCCTCTCCTTTGTCTCCATGTGCCTGAGCATAAAGAAGAAGAATGTTAGAAAGAACTACTGTGTGGGCTTTAAATTCATCCATTCTCGTGATCATTTCAAATCAAGCAACGCAAAAGGGATTTAACAGCAGGAACGTTTGCAAAGCCTGATGCGATTTCTTATGGTAAACGAAACGAGGTTACGCTTAGGCATAAATTTACTTTATTTTCACCCTATTCGCTTGTTGGATTTCCTTTTTTTTCTTTATTGTATTTGTAATTCATAGATTACAAATGCCTTCTTTATTTTAGACATCCATATCTAAATGTATTTGGCTGTTAAAGCAATGTTATTGCTAAAGTAAGTTACCACCCGTTTTATTGCCGATCTGCTGTGGTACAATGCCATGATTTCAAAGACTAATCAACCAACCAACTTCCAGATCTACAGGTATGCGGGTATGTGTCATAGGTGATGAGCAATATATATCTACCAATGCAAGGCGAGAATAGACACTGATAATATCAATGCGAGAGCATTAAGAAAGAACTCCCATCGGCAGTTTCGACTCAAGAAAATGCTAAGAGCAGATGTAACGGTCCCAGCAGGAATCTCACCCACGCATTCTGCGAGGCAATCAAGTATTCCACCACAGATCCTCAACATGTATCGAGTTTGCTTTTGAAACTGACCCAAAGTTCCGAAAACGTTGATTCTGGTTGCAGTGCTATCCCTTTTATAAGTGGCTATCCAATTTTATACGCATTCTATAAGCACTTCTACAATACAATGGACACTTTTGGTTTACAATATGTGTACTCAACCACCATGCAATGAAGTTGACTTTGTAGCAGTTTCCAGGGCTATCATCCTCGCGAGCACAACCACGACGTAGCAGCTTACCACTTATGGTGTTGCTAATACCCATTCCCCTGTTATCGTTTTGCAAGTTTAAACAAGTAGCTATTTAAAACAAACGCGACTGTTCAATGTATGTCTCCGCTTACATTTCTTTATAACTTGAGCACCAATCCGTATCGTTTCACTCAAGGTTAACTACAACACAGTCACATTCCCTTCGCATAGCATCGATGTCCAAGTGCGTGAGATCTGCCGAAAATTCATTTCTTCAGCTACCATCTCTTTCTTAACCACCACATTCACCGCTTTTTTCTTTCGGCCACATATCTCATTCTCCTTCATTCTCGCTGCCAGGAGCTGCAAGTTTGCAACCACTAGCGCAAGCCAGAGACAGCCAGACTTGAACTCCGCTAATTGCGCCGAGTCCTTTGGCCATTGGCGATTAGGCAACCTACTCTCCTGCTGACGGTCCGTGCGGGTGATTGTGTTGTATCGCCGCCGGGGAATCGTCCAACGAAGACAATGGCCTCGTTAGTGTCGGAGCGCTGCAATGCGCGTCATGCAAAGTGAAGCACCGGGAGGGACTCTATACGCAGAGGGCGCGTGAGCGCGTAGCAGCAGGTACAGAATTTAGCCGTTGCGTGGCACAACGCGGCACATCCCACGAAACCGAAACTTATCGGAGGTCGATGACTCCGAGATTAATATTTTCGAATTGAGACATGAAGTGCCCGACATCATAGATTGCACTGCGGACACTGACACACCACGTTCTGCAGTAAGTGTTAAAGATTCAGCCAGCTGGTTCACTTTGCCGCTCTAACAGACAGTTCTTTTGAAACTGTTCATCGGGTCTTGCTATGCATAGCACTTTCAAAGATTGAAGGCAGTCACACGAAGATGACGAGATAGGCATCGTCAGGAAACAGCGAGGATGCTGAATCCCTGGCTACAGTGATTGACTCGTTTTTTCACGGATCGACAGCAAGACCGTGGTGGTGACTCGGGGAATAAGAGTGGCCGAAGAACGTTCTTGTAATGAGCGTTCAAAGGTAGTGTAGATTGGCGACAGTTCCATACAGCAGATTCACACGACGGGATTATGTAACATCAGCCAGCCTGCATTTTGTTGCACAAGTAGGTAGAGAGCGTTTTCTTTTTTTGTCATTGCATTGTGCAATAAACGAACTTTTCATGAGACCTGCCACTTTTACTCAAATTCCTACACTCTATGATATTTACGTTGATAAAAATGTAAATGTCCGTTCTTCTGTTTTTGCACTTGACGGGGGCGTCATATTTTGCAATTGTTATTTGAAAAAACAGAATACAGGAGAGTTTGCTGCTACTCTCACTCCGCGTGACATTAAATGCTCTTGCTATCGCTTTCATTCCTTCACCCTTGCGGTGAAACGGCAGCTTTTTTTGGTACCCCACAGTAATAATCCATAGCCACTTCACGGGAAGCCAATAAAAAAGCTTTCAAAAGAGCACCCTGAAAGGGCACGCTGTTTGGATGTCATCTGACTCACATTGTTCATCGATCTTGTTGGCTCTCCATTCGTCAACACGATATGCCGTTGCCCCGACGTCATGAACATGTGTGTTGTGAGCATGAATTCGTGTTTTTCACAAGAAATGGGCGAGTCTCCTGTTTGCCCTGGGTACACGAGGCTGCCCTCATTGACATATTCTGGTTAACTACGAAAGCATTCCTACGCATGAGAACATTTGTACATGAATGAGCTGCAGCGCTGTGCATTCCCACGAAAGCCACGTGACCAGTGCTGACTTAGTGCGTCTCCGTAGATTTGTCTGCTGTATATACACTTTTTGCTGTCTTGGGGCTGCTATCGCATCAAGGATTGTGAAAGCACATCCCTGATTTTATTTTCGGAAGAAAAAAAAACAGACATTATGGCCCGGCTTTACTTTTGGACAGCATTACTTCTTCCCATCGGTAAGCTTTAAATCAAAATATTTATGAATGTGGTACCATAAGCATATATTCATATTCTACTGAGTACAGGACTATCAGATTCCTTCATTTTTATTCAAGAAGAAATCATTAGTTTTCTGCTAAATCTCGGAAAGCATATTTACTTCTTTTTATTACGAAAGCTTTTCATGCAGGGGTCCACCGTGACTCCGCTGATGTATTTACGTCACGAATATGACGTTCTGAAGTACACACTAACAGATTACAACGAAAAAAAGAGGTATTTTGCCGCGATGCGCTGAATCGGCCCAAGGTCCATTAGCACAAGCGGCACTTAGTACTACGTCACGGAGTATTTTTTTTATTGCCTCGCATATCAATATTGTTCACACTTCACGTATTTAACGATATACACAAAATACACCGGCACAATTCAGTGAAGAACTCTGCCTTCAAAGCTGAACCTTCAATAATACTCTGGCATTCATAACAATAGTTCAGGCCGCACAATCCACTCCGTTACATTTTCTTGCCCTTTCAGCACTTCAAGAAAACGGCACCCTGATTTGCAAAAATATTGTCGCACAGACCACACTTCTACATCCGCATTTTCAAGGGCAATCGCGTTCGCCATATACTGTGCAGACCCAAAAGCATAATTAGATCACAAGGCAATCCGGGCTCGTTTTTAAACAAAAAAATGGATGTCGTGTGGGCATAACGGCAATTCTTTTTAAGGGTTCTCAGCAATATGCCCCAGAAAAAGATCCCGCTTCAGCAATCTCTAAACACGTGTTGAATCGTTTCCGGTTTAATACATGAGTAACAATGGGTGCTACATGGGACAGAGAATCCCCTATCCTACAACCATGTTTTAACTGGTAAGGTACCAGTTTGTAATTTGAACAAAAAAGTTTACGTTGTCGAGGATGGCAACGAGAAGCTATTTACATACCTATATTACATGGATTGGCGGTCCTCAGAGCTGCAAAACTTTAGAGCGTATTCGTTATCAGAAGTGAGATGGCGCGACTGTCTCGCATTGGGCGCACTCTAAATGTCGTCACCTCTACGGAGCGGTCGGTTTTAAAGACGCGCTTATAAGACTCGTAATTTGAGAGAACACGCTATCGCTTCGGTGACCATGTTTGCAAAAGGAGCGCGCTGCTGGAGCGCGTATACTGCACCGCGCTGAGCCTACAACATGGCGGCTATGCACGCGACGGCCAACCCATGGCAGTAATTTTGCATAAGGTCTATACGTTTGCAAACCATCGTCATGTTAGAAACTCGGTCTCATAACCCCCATAGCGTGCTACTAGTTAACAGCCTACTACTGCTGAGAATCTATCAGTCAGGCTCGGTACCTGTTACCTCAGAGTGCAGTTCAGTGCAGACCTGAAGTTCGTGTAGCTTTTTGTTGCCGCACAGTATTACGCAAGGCGTCGTCGATGCACGGTTCATCAGCTGACACCACGAGCCTTCCCACTGCAGCAAAAACGAGGTGGCAAATATTTAGAGTTTCCTATCGTTCGTAAAAAAACTTTGGTCCAATATTCATTCGGCAATCAAACGTTCGTCCGGAAAAAGTGGCACAGGACGTGTGGCCGTGCGTCTTGCTTTCATGCGAATTGACAGGTTCCCTCTCCTACCGCAGCCATCCTCAATTGCACCGCGCGCCACCTATTCACCAGAACACAGCGAGCTCAGTGCTCGCTGCCACGTTGAAAACCGCGTGGCGCCGTCCGTTGCAAGCGCGGCGAAGCACCACTCTTAAATGCAAGGCGAGCAGACGCTCTGCAAATCAAACGCAAAACTTCACAACTCAAGTCCGGCAGTAAGCATGTTTCATGCTGTTCCTGTGCTGGGAGTTTATGCTGATGTCGTGTGAAACGTTGAGAGACCTTCCTCGACAGTCCGGAATGTCTGTAGCACGTGATTTGCAGACTACGGAGGCAGCTTCATCAGCTACGCACTATTGAGATTGAAAGAAACGCGAACAGCAGAAAGCGTTGCTTTCGACTCAGTTGAAATGTGGCGTGCCTTGGCTGTCACAAAGCAGGATTTGCGCTGTAAGCTGGCGTCAACGTAGCGCTAAAATTTGGTTCCAACTTACGCTCATGCACCGCATGTGTATCGATTTCCAGTCCTGTCGGGCACTCGGAACACGTGCGTGGTGTAAAAGTGCCAGCTAGAACAAGATTTTAAACTGCTACAATGACGCCAACCAAAAGCACATGTATATTTGCCGAGTGACAGTCAAGGCATGTCGCAGTTCAACCATGTCGAAAGTCATGCTTTCCGCGCTGTTCACGCATCGCGATAGTAGGCCGTTACGGTTGTACTAAACAAACGCGGTGCATGCATCTACACGTGAGTCGTAATACGTATATCCCATTATTAGACGCTTTTCGTTGGGCGTACGTAGCGAACCCACGTACGCAGCACTGCCACGGGAGAGAACTGCGCATGTGTAGTACGTAACGCATTTATTCCAGAGATGCGCACGTACGCCCGAAAAGAAACGCGGCGTGCGTAAACGTGACGAGGCGAAGCGTACGTGGCGTGACACTCTCACGATATCTCGATTGATATAGAAAACAGATAGCAAAACGGCAGTGACGGCATTGGACACAGAAAGCAACGAAACCGGCCCGAACTGAGTATATTTTACTTTGAGGGACGATGTTGTGCTGCTACCGCATGAGGGCGCTAAAAAGCACCCAAAAGGTTTGGGCTGGCATTCTGTTCGGGCTGTCACGGTTGATGGGCGTGTTTTTCGAGCGCTCCGGATCGACTGCGCAGATAAGTGTTTTTGAATGTTTTGAGCTTGTCTTTATAATTATAGGGCAGCAGTTGAAATCATCGTAGCACTAATTTTATGATACGGCTTTTTCGGGGGCCAGTCATCAGGTATTTATTAGTTAGTGCGGGTGCGTGTGTTTGAATTTTTTTTTTGTTTTTTTTTTCTTTTGCCACCCCGTGGGGGAGGTGCGCGTACATTGAACACGCAAATTTTTGTAGTAGAGCTTAGACTTTTTTTTCGTAGTGCACGGCTCCAGTTTAGTAATTATCGAGTATAGGGACAATTGGTGTCAGAAAGACATGGTTAAAAAGACTGTAAAGTGTTCAGAATGTGAAGTGGGTTTGAAAGTGGACTCAAGCGTAGAAGCGGATGAAGAAGAGGCTGACGCGAAGTGTAGGCAATGTGACGTCGAGGAAAAAATGGAGAAAATGATGGTTGCCCAAAGTGAAGTGCTGGTGAGAATTGATGAGCTCGAGACTGGGTTGGCGACAGAGCAAGAGAAAACGAGGGCAATGGGAGAAAGACTGAAGTCCACCGAGGAAGCACTAGCGAAGCTGAACAAAGAAGCGGCCTACGGAGAGAACAGTAGAGAACCGGCAACCAGAACGGTGGAGAAGGAAGAACAAGCATGTTTGGAAAAAACAGGTTTAGCCGGTTCAACTGTCGCAAGGCCCAGCTTCAGCGAAGTAGTGTTGGGGCTGGGAGGGGACAAAGCAGCCGGCGTCACAGGTTAGAGTAGCCGCCAGGTGCAGGACGCTCAGGCTCAAAAGTCACAGCATGTGGTAATCGCCGGGGACTCGAATTTAAATCAATGCACAGAAGCCATCAAAGAAAGGGTAAGAGGTGACAAGAGGGTTGCAGTAGGGCGTTCCCAGGATGCAAGCTTGAAGCAGTCATGAGGCTAGCGAGCGCAAAAATCAAAGCTACAGCTGATAGACGAAACCTCGTGATAATTTCAGGCGGTTTAAACCAGGTCTTAAATGAAGATACAGCAGGACTAGCAGCCACACTGGCGAAAGGCATCGCTTACATGCACGACACTTCTCCTAAGGTACAGGTAGTGATATGCATGATACCGGAGGTACTTGTGCGTGATAGCAACCTGCAAAGAGCGGTAGTAAACGCAAACCAAGAGATATGGCGGATGAGTCGAGAGAAATGCTTTGAGGTAGTGGAAATAAACAGAGAGTTGCATAGGTGGGGTGGTTTTCAACGAGACAGAATTCACTTCGATGGGCGACTAGGTCATGAGGTGGGCTGGCGACTTGCAAGACGCGCAGTAGCATTTTTGGGGGGGCAAGCGAGCCTTTCGGGGTGCAGGATAGCTAGTAACGAGCAAAACAACCAGGGAGACTCTTCGACAGCTGGTATGGACAGATACGATTCCAAAGTGGCACCAATACCTAAGATAGGTAGAGTCCGGGGCATAAATAGACGTAGCCACGAGCGCCGAGCCAATTCAGACATAGGGTATATTAACATGCAGGGTGGTAGGAACAGGCTGAAGTGGGAAGAGAAAGAAGAACAGCTAAGGGAAGAGAGGCCGATGGTATACGGTTTTGTAGAAACACATCTCAGGGACATAGAACAACCTCCGAACAATCCGGACTACGCGTGGGAATATTGTAACAGAACAGAAGGCAGCAGAAAGGGGGGTGGTATTGGGGCATTCATTCACAAAAGTACAGACTGGCAAAGGGTCAAGCAGAAGTGCAAGGAACATTTATGGCTAAAAGGGAAAGTGGCAGCTCAAATGACACTCCTTGGTTTCGTTTACTTGTGGACGGGAGCAAAGGCCAGAGAGGAAAACCAGGCAATGGTAGAGTGTATATCAAAGGACATTCAGGAGTTAGGAAGAGAGTGCGAGATAATTATACTAGGAGACATGAATGCGCACGTAGAAGATATAGATGGGTATACAGACCCGACAGGCAAAATGATCATAGATATGTGTGAGGGGCTTGATTTGATCATTTGCAACAGTACCGAGAAGTGTGAAGGGCAAATAACATGGGAGGTAGGAAGGCTGCAGTCGACGATAGATTATGCACTGATGTCACATAGGATGTATGATAAGCTCAGGGAAATGCACATAGATGAAGGTGGCGCCAGAAGTCTGGGTAGTGATCACAAACGCATCAAGCTAAGTTTTGGAAGAGCAGTGAAAGTGGGAAGGAGGCAAGATGAGCAACTACAAGAAAATTTTTATTCAGAAAGGCAAATTGAAATAGCCACTAATCGAATTGAGAAAGTAATCACGGAAGATAATCAGACAGTGTGGACATACATGAATCTAATTAGACTCTGTGAGCTAGAGCTTGCTAAGACGCGTAACAAGTCACCCCGGAAAAGAAGACACAAACCCAAAAGTTGGTGGGATGAGGAAGTTAAGAGAGCCATAGCGAAACGTCAGGAAGCCTCTAGGGAACACAGACATGCTAAGCAGCGGGGTGAACCGACAGATAATGTTGAAAGAAAATGGGAAACCTTTCTAAGCTGTAGAAGGGCTGCATTCCTTCTGATCAATGAAAAGATTAGACGAAAGGGAGCTTAGTGGCTGGCAGCAGTACATAAAAAAGATAGAAAGGCAGCTGCGAAACTTTGGAACCATCTAAACTCCCTAAGAAATGAGACGAGCCTAGAGCAGAGTTTTATAACTACAGCCTGAGGTGCCAGGCTGGAAGGGGACGAAGCTATTGAATATATAAGAGCAAGGGTGACAGAAAAATTTCAACGAAGGAGTACTTTATGCACCACAATAGACAAGGACGAATCAAGTGGTGCAATGGCTCCATTTTCACAACGAGAGTGGGAAAGGGCTGAGAAAAGGGTTCCTAGTAGTACATCAACAGGTCCAGATGGCATTACAATTGGGCTGATAAAGACATTAGGTCCGAAGTCCAAGCAGGCTTTGAGAGAGGCAGTGAGCAAAATAACAATCGATGGTGAAGTTCCCGATGGATGGAAACTTAGCAGGATGAGCATGATCTATAAAAGAAAGGGGGACAAAGCTGACATAATCAACTACCGTCCCATAACAGTGACATCACTGGTCTACAGGCTGGCGATGCAGATTATAAAAGAAAGACTACAGGCATGGATAGAAGATGATGGGGTGTTGGGGGAACTGCAGAATGGGTTTCGGAAACACAGGAGGTTGGAAGACAATCTGTTCTCACGGACGCAGTGCATCGAAATAGCAGAAAAGAAACACAGGCCCCTGTGGCAACATTCTTGGATATCAAGGGAGCGTACCATGGCGAGGTTCAAGAGAAATTGTGGGGA
This sequence comes from Rhipicephalus microplus, assembly GCF_043290135.1. NCBI lineage: Eukaryota > Metazoa > Arthropoda > Arachnida > Ixodida > Ixodidae > Rhipicephalus > Rhipicephalus microplus. The sequence continues at coordinate 113,852,736 of NC_134706.1, read as the reverse complement.
ATACTGGACACACTAGGCGTGGAACATATAGTCACTAATCTTTTAAAGGGTATTTATAAAGGTAACAAGGTAGTTATAAAATGGGAAAAACAGGTATCCAAGCCTGCAGAGGTAAAACGGGGGCTTAGGCAGGGGTGCCCCCTGTCACCCTTATTATTCGTGATGTACCTACAAACATTAGAGGCGAAATTAGGGGGAAGTGGGCTGGGATTCAACCTCTCTTTAGTCAAACAAGGAAAACTTAATGATCAGGCACTACCAGCATTAATGTACGCAGATGATATAGTGCTAATGGCCAACAACAAGGAAGATTTGCAGAGATTGATGGACGTCTGCGGTAATGAGGGAGATAGGTTAGATTTTAGATTCAGTAAGGAAAAATCAGCAGTCATGATTTTCAATGACAACGAAGGTAGTGAGCTTAGGATACAGGACGTCACGCTAGAGATAACAGATAAATACAAATATCTGGGCGTATGGATAAGCAATGGGACCGAGTACCTGAGGGAACACGAAATATACGTGACCACTAAAGGTAACAGCAATGCAGCAGTGATGAAAAATAGGGCACTGTGGAATTACAATAGGTATGATGTTGTGAGAGGAATATGGAAAGGGGTCATGGTTCCTGGGCTGACGTTCAGCTATGCGGTCTTGTGCATGAGATGAAAAGTTCAAGCAAGATTAGAAATTAGGCAACGTGGAATAGGTAGGCTTGCTTTAGGAGCTCACGGGAATACACCAAATCAGGGAGTACAAGGTGATATGGAATGGACATCATTTGAGGGCAGGGAAGCTAGCAGCAAGTTAAATTTTGAGAAGCGATTAAGAGAAATGAAGGAGGAGCGTTGGGCTAGGAAGGTTTTCAGCTACTTGTACATGAAGAATGTCGATACAAAATGGAGGAAGCGAACCAGGAAGTTGACTGGTAAATACTTAGAAAGCAGCAGGTGGCCAAACCAAAAAGAACTATCGGTTAAGAAGAAAGTGAACGAAACGGAGACTGACATGTGGGAAATGGGCATGATTAAGAAGTCCGAACTAGCGATCTATCGAACTTTTAAGCAGGAAATTGCCAAGGAAAGGATCTATGATAATACTCGGGGTAGTTCTCCACTGTTTGAGGCATGGACGGGAGTACTGCGAACCAAGACATATCGGGCCAAATACGAAGGGGTAGACACAGTATGCAGTGCGTGTGGAGAGGAAGAAGAAACTGCCGAACACTTGATAATGTTCTTTAGAGGGCTTCACCCTATAGTTCAGGATGATGGCGCAGAGTTTTTCAAAGCACTGGGGTTTAGGTACCGGGAGGGCAAAATAGACTTTAAGCAAGTAGACTTGACTAGAAGGAGGTTATCTGATTGGTGGCTAAAGTCAAGGCACGAGTGAAAATTAAACTCTTCACTGCAAAGTACGAATCCTCAAACTCACTTTTTAAGGAAAAAATAAACAAATATCGTTTTGAGTTCATCAAGTAGTACGGCTTGGTGGAGCTAGCCACCGCCCGATCTAAAGGGTACAGCCATATCCATCCATCCATTCATCCAAGGTGTTTTATTTCTACAACATACGTCTAGTTGAACCAAACGTATCTGATTTGATTGATTTGTGTGGTTTAACGTCCCAAAACCACCATATGATTGTGAGAGACGTCGTAGTGGAAGGCTCCGGAAATTTCGACCACCTGGGGTTCATTCGTGAACCCAAATCTGAGCACACGGCCCTACAACATTTCCACCTCCATCGGAAATGCAGCCGCCGCAGCCGAGATTCGGTCATGCTTGATTGATTTGTGGGGTTTAACGTCCCAAAACCACCATATGATCATGAAAGACGCCGTAGAGGAGGGCTCTGGAAATTTCGACCACCTGGGGTTCTTTAACGTGCACCCAAATCTCAGTACACGGGCCTACAACAATTCCGCCTCCATCGGAAATGCAGCCGCCACAGCCGGGATTTGATCTCGCGACCTGCGAGTCTGCAGCCGAGTACCTTAGCCACTAGACCACCGTGGCGGGGCTAGAATAAGTCATGCGACCTGCGGTTCAGCAGCGGAGTACCTCAGATACTAGACCACTACGGCGGGGCGAACCAAACGTATCTCGCTGCGGTGAATACGGTGAATTAAAAGTGTCGTTGAGCACTTCGCATGCAGCGCACGCAAATTATCGTGCCGCGTACGTAGGCTTGTTACGTACGCCCAACTTAAAGTGTCTATTGACATGCGGCCTGCGAAAGAGTACAGGAATAGTTTTGTGCCTCATACTAAGGGCCTACTGCACGCTAATCGCTGCTGTACAGTGAAACAGCTGGAGTCACGCTTGAATAAACACAATAAGTTTACTTAAGGTACACTTCACAGGCTCGTTTTTTTTTGCTGATTGCGATTACATCCTAGAGTGGTGGAGCTGAGCGCTTTTCGTTGTAGAAGGAAATCTGTGCAATCGCAAAACACCCCACTGGAACGATTCCCGCGATGCACCGTGAACTTCACAGGCAGTGCTCAGCAATATCTTCCTCTTGCGTTGGTTGTTGTCGCATCAGATCACAGCGCTGTGGTACCCAGATGACAGTGTATTATAAGAAGGCACAGTATACACAGGCGCTTTTTTCGCATTTCGAACTCCCAGAGGCACTGCTTGCCATGCTAGCGAGGTGCGCCTTGACACTTGCAAACAAATTATGGCGTCTCTGTGAACAAGAATATACCACCGAAGTTGCCTGGGTTCGAGATAGGCGTGCTCTCATCTATAGCCCGTGGGCATCACGAATACTTGTGCGCTCATTTCGCGTATCTTTCTTTCTATTTGATGTGCGCGCTCTAAGTTCGAAGCTGTGAGACTAACAGCCGTATTCTAGAACGTGTCTTCACTCAACGCTTCACCTTCACTTGAGAAAGCTGATGAAAGCGCCGCCTGTAGGCACAGCAAGTCACTGCATATCAGTGATAATCTGTTGCAATTCTTGAGTAGCGCAGCATTATTTTCAGCCGAGCAGCTGTGCGGTGCTTAACTCTGTCAAGTGAAGGGTGAAAGTCGAGTCGAGGAGCGTTTCTGAATACGGGGTAACCCCCGTAGTCACAAACGCTCCTCGACTCGACTTTCACCCTTCACTTGACAGAGTTGAGCAGTGCGCCACTGCTCGTCTGAAAATGACGCTGCGCAACTCAAGAACGTAGCAGATTATCCCTGATATGCAGTGACTTGCCATTCTTAGAGATGGCACTCCCATCGGCTTTCTCAAGTGAAGGTGAAGCGCTGAGTGAAGGGACGTTCATGAATACGTGGGTTACCCCGGTATTCAGAAACGCTCCTCGACTCGACTTTCACGCTTCACTTGACAGAGTTGAACACTGCGCCGCTGCTCTGCTGAAAATGATGCTGCGCTACTCAAGAATCGCAGCAGGTCATCGCTGATATGCAGCGAGTGCCCGTGCCTAGAGATGGCACTCCCATTGGCTTTCTCAAGTGAAGGTGAAGCGTTGAGTGAAAAGACGTTCTAGAATACGGGGCTAGTCCGCGCTCGTCCTGTGTATGCTTAATTTGTGCGTGCTTTCAGCTTAAGATGGATGCTGAAAGTTTCGAGCTGTTTTTTTTTTCTTCACGTGACTTTACAATTTCTAGCGGTTTCTGAAACAATGAACCATAAACGCTCAACTTCCTCTATGAAGACGTGTTGCACTTTCGTGTAATATCGATTCCTAGATAGGGGAATAAAGCCAGGTCCCTCACGCTACGTTTAAGAAGTACACATATATGAAAAGTGCATCTTCTTATACAGATGCGTTATATGTAACAAAAACACTGTAGCAACATTAAAGACGTTTATTTTGGCAGAGTTCTAAAGGGGCCCTAAAACACTTTGTCAAGTAAAAATAGAATGAGCTCGCTGGAAGAGCTTATTGTCTCACGAATTAAACGGCGCAAAAATTTAAAAAATCTGTCCAGTGTGAGTGTAGTTATAAAGATTCATCGCATGCTGCGATTTCATTCTCTCTTCTCTCGTGCCGACGAAAGCGCTGGTAGTTAAACATAGAGGAAATGGCAGGCGCAAAAAAAAAGAAACGTCACGCGCACCTCTTGATTTTGAGCACTTTTTTTTCTTTTTTTTAATGTGCGACTTTTTCAGTGTGTTAGTGCATGCACGCGTGGACAAGTCGCGGCCTCCCGCTCTGTAACAACCGAGCAAGCCATGTAAAATCAACCAATGGCTGATAGATGGGCTTACTACGACTGATTTTTAGGTTCATTCCGTGATTAGTCGACAGCGGAGAAAGCAATTTTTGGCAGAATTCGATAATTTATTGTTGATCGCAAGCCGCGTGCTGCGCCATAATATTTGGCTTGCGCGATGTCGGGAACCTCTACTACCGATCGGCAGGTCTTGCTTACCATGCTCGAGGAGTGTTTCAGTGCCCTTTTAAGTCGAGTGATACCTTGATCAACGGCTCAATTTTGGGACACCAAGAGCAAGAAGAGTCGACTAGCATTGCATTGTGAGACAGACGTGCGAGATATCACAGAAGAAAGGGACAAACTATAGCTTTAGTTGTTTTTTTTTTTGCTACAAAAACCTCATAGACGAAATGGAAGCTGCTTTGCGACCTATTGCTTGGTTAATAGGCACGTTCAATCAGCATGTGGAGCACGCAAGCAGGCACGTATCTTTTCCAAGTGAAGAGGTAGTGAGAACGTGCGCCGGCTCAGAACCACCGAGTTTTTAGAGAGTATACATTATACAACAGCTGAGTTGTGTTATTGCACCTCACCACATTGTGCCTTCCCTCTCAATCGTAGCACCAGCAGTGCACTCGTTCAGTACGGAAGGCATTCTGCGACTAATGCAAGAACTAATGGGTGCGTTGTTGACACCCGCCTGAGTACGCACGTACTATTACTGAAGTGGCTTTTGTTGTGTGTGTGAGAGTATTTGGCTGACAGTTTGCTGTTGTAATGAAACAAGAGTTTTGATGAAACATCAAAAATTTTAATGGGTACATTTAAATGCGAAGCTTTTCTTAGCGAACTTCGCAGATTTTGAGCCTATCTATCTATCTATCTATCTATCTATCTATCTATCTATCTATCTATCTATTTATCTATCTATCTAGCCGCCAACGACTTTTAGATCACCTTGTCGTTTCGAAAATGGTATCGATACCAAACTTGGTATGGCATAACACGATTGTACGAGAAACTTATGTGACTAGTCATAACACGGAAATAAAATGTATGTCATGAATGTCATGATGTATATTTCATGGTCCTGCAGCCCTTGCGGTGGTTTCTTCCACATTGTATGTTGCGAAACTGGTGTGGTATTGAATCTTTGCATGGCTAACACAAGGGACAGACCCTAACAAGAAATTCATTACATGCGTGTCATGTAACAACACGACTGCATGCCACGCTCATGATGCGCTCGCGGCCATTTGGATAGCTTTACATACATAAATTTGGTATTACGGGACGTGAATGGATGACGAAGGTATGATACTGCTGCAAACATGATAAACATGATATGCGTGTCATGTAACAACATGACTACATGCTATGCTTAAGATGCGCTCGCGGCCGTTTCGCTAGCGTCACATATACCGAATTTGGTATTACAGTACGTGAATTGATGACGAAGGTATGTAACTGGTGCAAACAAGATAATCATGAGATGAGTGTCATGTAGGAACATGACTACATACCACCCTTATGGTGCGCTGGTGGCCGTTTCGCTAGCTTCACTTATACCAAATTTGGTATTACGGGACGTGACTGGATGACGAAGACATGATACTGGAGCAAATATGATGGACATGAGACGCGTGTTATGTAGCAACATGACTACACGCTATGCTCATGATGTGCTCGCAGCTGCTTTGCTTGTTTCACGTACGAAACTCGGTATTACGTGAAGACAACGAATGGCATAGGTGTATGACTCAGCCAAACATGATAATCACGACGTGCATGTCATGTAACAACATGACTGTATGCCCCACTGATGATGCGCTCGCGGCCGTTTCGCTAGCTTCACATGTACCAAATTCGGTATTACGCGTCGCCGATGGATTACAAAATATGTGACGGGTGCACACATGATAATCATGAGTTGCGTGTCATGTGAGAACATGAATACATGCCACAGTCAAGACGCCAATACATTTGGACATGACGCGGTGCGCGTGCTTGCAGGCGTTCATTTCATCGCGTCATGCCGGCGTTGATCTGTCAGGCGACGGTCCTACCATATACTCGCAGGCACGCGCCACGCTGCGTTGCTATGACGCATGGCGTTTTAGTTCTTCCAGCGTCCCTCCGTCACGAAAAGAGGGAGGCGCAGTGTTGTCTGGGTAACGCATCGGCACGAACTGCAGGATATCGCATTGGCGCCGGTTGCCGTTGGGCTGCGCCAACGGACGCTGGTAGCGCCTGGTGTCAGGCTATAGAGTGCTTGCGTTTTGCTAACGTTGCGTCGTTGTGCCTAGCATACGCGCGCGTCAACGCCACATTGCAGTATATTGGGTCCTTCATGATGCGCTCACGGCCGTTTTGCTAGCTCCACAAATACAAAGGTCAAAACATCTTAATCTTCCCTACCATGCATTCGACAAACTATCAGTAACACTCTTAGAGACGGGATTTAAATCAAACCGAGAACGTGAACAACGAAAGTCATATTTTATCCACCGATTTAACACTCTCGATAGAGGAATAAATGAGAATCCTGGCACACTTGCAGCAATTAAAGCATTAGAAAACAATAACGGCTATAATGAAAATAGTAACTGAGTTCACGGCACTGCAGCTGCGAAGGGCACTGGGCAAGTCAAAACAATTTCAAGTGTAACTACTCTTCCGTAGTATAGCTGTCGTCTGTTTTCTGTTTTTACTTTAGTACTCAATCGATTCTGCCAAACACGACATGCCCAACAGCAACCTGTGCACAGTCGGGAGGCCCCTACTACACGCGTAATCCAGAAGCGGGCAAGGAATTCGCATTGCTCCCGCTTACCAGCCTCTGCCGCAATACGCGGCACCCCTCTTTTTACGACAAAATGTCGACGGGGCGCTGAGTAGTTAAAGGCCTAAACTTCTTAAAAAAGCTCTTTTTGCCCCACACTGAACCGCCAGAGCCAGGAGGCGCCGTCTGGTCGGGAAGAATGCGTTAGTGAAAGGAAGCATACACAGACCTCAGACATCAGAAAGGTGAAAAGGAGAAAAGGGAGAGAGATGGAGGGGGAAGTGGAAGGAAGAGTGGAAGGGGGGTGCCCGAGTCCACCTTATATTCTTTTTCTCCTTTTCTTTCTTTCCTTCTTTTTTGTTTTTTTTTCTTTTTTTCTGTTTTTTTCATCTTTCTTTCTCCCCCCCCCCTGATTTGAAATTGTATAAAACTGAGCACCAACAAACTGTACCATCCATCAGTCCTGACGAAGGCCAGACTCTAGGCCGAAACGTCGAAATAAACCACGTTGTGACCGCTCACGAAGGATCTACTTGAGTATATATATATATATATATATAGGCAGGCATGGTGGTTGAGTGGCCGTAGCGTTGCATATAGTCTAGTAGATCCTCCGTGAGCGGTCACAACGTGGTTTATTTCGACGTTTCGGCCTAGAGTCTGGCCTCATCAGGAATAAAGATACAGTTTGTCGGTGCTCAGCTTTATACAATCTCCAATCAGAGGGCAAGGAAAGAGGGAAAAAAAGGAAAGGAAAAAATAAGAGGAAAGAAAAAAAAAGAGAAAAATAATATACGGGGGACGCCCCTCGGGTGCCCCCCTTCCACTTTTCCTTCCACTTTCCCCCTCATCTCTCTCCCCCTCTCCCCTTCACCTTTCTGATGTCAGCGGTCTGTGTATGTTTCCGTTCACTAGCGCATTCCTCCCGATCAGACGGCCCCTCATGGCACTGGCGGTTCGGTGTGGGGCAAAAAAGAGCTTTTCAGGAAGTCCTAAGCCTTTAACTACTCGGGGTCCCGTAAACCATTCGTCGTAGAAGGACGGGGGCCGCGTATTGTGGCAGAGGCTGGTCAGCGGGCATTTTAGGAAGTTCTAAGCCTTTAACTACTCCGCGCCCTGTCAACATTTCGTCGTAAAAATAGGGGTGCCCCGTATTGCGGTAGGCTGTGCAAGCGCGTGCAATGCGAATTCCTGGCCCGCTTCAAAATTACGCGTGTTGTGGGGGCCTCCTGGCTGTGCACATGGTTGCTGTTGGGCATGTCGTGCATGGCACAATTGATTGGGTAGTCAAATAAAACAGACGACAGTTGCACTTAGGAAGAGTAGTTACACTTGGAATTGTTTTGGGTTGTCCAGTGCCCTTCGCAGCTGCAGTGCCGTGAACTCAGTTACTATTTTCATTGTTGCCGTTATTGTTTTCTAATGCTTTAATTGCTGCAAGTGTACCAGGATTCTCGTTTATTCCTCTATCGAGGGTGTTAAATCGGTGGATAAGGTATGACTCTCGTTGTTCACGTTCTCGATTTGATTTAAATCCCGTCTCTAAGAGCGTTACTGATAGTTTGTCGAATGCATGGTCGGGAAGATTGAGATGTTTTGATAGAGGTAGACTTGGGGCTGATTTCGCATGGGCTCTGTGATTATTGAAGCGAATCCTAAATGGTGTTTCTGTTTGTCCGATGTACTGCATACCACACACGTTGCATTCGAGTAGGTACACCACATTAGAGGAATCGCATGTTAGGTTTCCTCGTATGTTAATCGAAAACTTGGATTGCGTGCTGGTTGCTTTGTCTGTTTCTCGCATCGCCTTACATACAAGACATCGTGGCTTTAAGCAAGGGCGGCATGAATTATTGGGGGGTGATGTGTTCATTTGGGAGTGGACAAGGGTGTCTTTGAGGTTACGTGGTCGTCGGTAAACGACGCCTGGAGCGGATGGGAATGCGCGTTTCAGACGTTCACTTTGTTCCAGAATGTTGTAATGTCGTTTAAGGATTTTGTTTACATTGGGGAAGTTTGTGCTGTAAGTCAAGCAGAGGTTTGTTCGTTGTGGGTCTTCTCGTGGTGGTCGCTTCATAAGTAAGTCTTCACGCTTTAGTTTTCTCGCTTTTTGAACAGCGTCATTATTTACATGTGGGGGTATTTTTGTTGCTCGAGCATAAGTTTTAGCCTCTGTGAGCTCGTGTCAAAGTCAGCGTCTCTAGAGCAGATTCGCTTAAACCGGTGAGCCTGGCTGTACAGAATACTGTTTTTACAGTGGCGTGGGTGATCGCTTTGGTAATGAAGGTATTGTTGTCGATCCGTTGGTTTGCGATATAGGGTTGTAGAGAGCTTCTCTTCTTCTATCGTTATGGTAACATCAAGAAAATTTAAGGTAACTTGCGAGTATGTGTGTGTGAAGTGTATGTTCGGATGTACAGCATTGTAAGTGTCTATAAAGCTGAGAAGTTCGTCCTCGCTGTGGGTCCAAATAAGAAAGATGTCGTCTATGTATCTTCTGTATAACATTGGTTTCAAGGAACTTTGTGCAAGAAATTCAGATTCCAGCTTTCCCATAAATATGTTGGCATAATTAGGTGCCATTTTGGTGCCCATAGCGGTCCCGCTCATTTGTCGAAAATACTCTTGGTTAAACTCGAATGAATTTAATTCGAGGACCATCCTCGTCAATGTTGCAATGGCAGAGAAATGTGGGGTGTTAGATTGTCTATGGTTTGTGTACATGTTTTGTAATGCAGCTATGCCATCATCGTGAGGAATATTTGTATATAATGAAGAGACATCAAGAGTAACCAAGTACGAGTTTTTCGGCACACAGATACCCGCAATGTCTCGAAGAAAATGTGTGGTGTCTTTTATGTACGACGCGAGGGTGCATGGAATGTGGCTTATTAGTTTGTCCACGTACCCTGATATGGGTTCAGTTATTGTACCGATGCCTGATATGATTGGTCGACCTGGGTTACCGGGTTTATGAATTTTGGGGAGGATGTAGAAGCGACCTGGACGAGGGTATGCTGCTTGCATCAGTTTGTGGTCAGTGTTGGTTATCTTTTCTGCGTCCAACAGTTTCTTTAGTTCTGTTGATACGATACGTTTGTATTCGTCTGTCGGATCACCTGGGAGGCGTTCGTAAAATCTTGAGTCGTCTAGTTGGCGGTATGCTTCTTGTAGGTAGTTGGTTGTATTAAGGACTACAATTACTCCTCCTTTGTCAGCGGGTTTTATTGTTATGCCTGTCCTAGATGCCAAATTTTTCATACTTATTTTTTCAGATTTGGTCAAGTTTTCTCGGTTTCCTTTCTGTCTGTGGTATTCGTGTACTTTATCTTTCTGTACTGCGGTGATATAAAGGTCCAAGCACTTGTCTCGATTACTGTTCGGTGTCCAATCATTTGATTTACGACGGTGAATTGTTTCGTGGTTAGAAGGCCTACCCAAGAAATATTCGCACAACCTTAAGCTTCGACCGAAGTTGTCGAGGTCTCGAAGTAAGTGGAATTCATCAAAACATTTTGTGGTCGGGCAGAAGCTTAGTCCCTTAGATAGCAGTTTTACTTCGTCAGGTGACAAGCTCGTGTCCGATAAGTTTACAACCACAGTGTCACACGGCGTGTTCCTAGATGGGTGCGCGTTTGTACCATTAGTGTTTTCCTGGGTGGTGGTGTTATAATTATAAGGCACTGTATCAGGGAAGGCGGGTTTGGGCACATGGTCTCTTTCGAGTTTATGAATTTTCGTGGTCCTGATGGCTTGGTATTAATTCTGCTCAAATTCTGTTATTCGCGTGATTTTTTCGTTCGATAAAGTGTTGTGGCGGAGAACGCTGTTGGTCGTAGCGACCAGTTTCTTTACCTGCTTGTCATAATGATTAAGAGCAATTTCTGTTAATTTAAGAGATGTCTCAAGGAGGACGTTTTTCCATGTTATTTGGTCGTGTTTATCTAGATTTGTAGCGGCTGGTGTGAGGGAGAGTGTCATACCCTTGGGGGCTATTCTAGCACGAAGGTACACTTGCAATGTTGATTTATGCATTTCATGTCTAATTCGTTTGTCAGCAAGTTTTCGTACTTTAAGGAAAGTGGCACTGCAACTGGGAAGTGATGAGCTGGACTTACATTTCAGAAGTCAATCTTCTTTTGGGTGTGGGGATGGCACTGATGAAGTGCGCAGGTTGTAGTTATGTCCGGCAGGCCTTCGTCGTTTTCCCCACCATTCTCCCCACAACGACGAAGGCCTGCCGGACATAACTACAACTACAGCCATCATCGGAAACTCGCAAACAAGGTATTTACATCGGCATTTCAACCAACATGAGAAGACGACACCTGCAATCATTTCCATCCGCGGAGCCTCTACATTCGACATCGAGAAAGAGCTTGCTGGCATACCACGATCTGTGACCACGCTCGTTTTTCACATCGGTACGAGCGAGCTGGCGTCGTATGGTGCATTCAGACGACGGATCGAATCCCGATGTGGCGGGACGGACGGCGCGTCACGTGACCTCACATCAGCGATTCCCCTCGTCCGCGACTCGTCCGCGCGGCTCGCGGACGGATGAACCCAACCTGTTTCTCACATCGGGATTCTGGCGGGGGAGAGCCGGTACTTCAGCGAAATAGCTTGGGGTCGGTGGCAACCAGTATACTTTTCGTCTGCTCGCGGCATGTCCTCCATGGCTCGCGGACAGCTGCATGACTGGACGACATCATCTACGCTTGAGCATTGTTTACTTAGTTTCCGGAGACTTTGTTCTCAGGTGATTAAATATGCAGAAATCACTTTTGGTGGTTCAGGAAATGTCGCCGCCGTCGCTTAACACGCGAGATTCTTAGCCGTCATGGTGGTGAAATATTCCAACTTCTGCAACCGGCGACGTGCCGCCAAAAAAAAAAAAGAGGCGGGAGACACGTTTAGAAGTTCTACAAGTGGTGAATAATGTAGTTGAAAGAATATCCTGCTAGCAACTCCCTTTTCTCCTGAAAGAATAACACTACTCGTTCATTTGTCACAACACGACAGACATCGCAGCCAAGCTTCGCTTCTTGCGGGCATCCATGTTGAATACTCTCAAACCGGTCTGCTGCCAACGGGCGCCGGTGAGCGCCGAATCTGCTGTCGACGGTAATCCGGCTGTTTTCCCCTAGGACACCGTCCGTCGTGTGGATGTGCCTGCAGGCGGACCATCCGCGGATTAGCTGTCCGCGTCCACGACAAATCCGGATTCGGTCCGTCGTCTGAATGCACCAGTACGGACTAGAGGAATCGCTACGCCGCCTTCGCCGCCTAGTGAACAACACTCTTCGGACACGCCAGGAACTCGAAAGGCTCGTTGTTTCATGCGTGCTGCCCCGGTACCTCAACCTACACCTGCAACAATCGAACGAACAATTCGTGCACCGCTTCAACCGAGACGCTCGTCAATTCAACGAGACAGTCAAGGCCTACTGCCGAAAACCAAGCAAGGTGTCATACATTGACTACCAAAGAAGAAAGAAAAGTGGATGAAAAATTACCAGCTGTGAGCAGGAATCAAACCTACGACCTTCGAATAACGCGTTCGATGCTCTCGAACGCGTTATTCGAAGGTCGTAGGTTCGATTCTTGCTCACAGCTGGTAATTTTTTCATCGACTTGTCTTTCTTCTTTCTTCTTATGTACATTCCATTGGTTCTAATAACTTCCCCTGTACATTCCTTGGCATTACTGTCTTTTATATCTCATATATATATAAATATATATATATATAATATATACAATATATATATATATATATATATATATATATATATATATATATATATATATATACATAGAGAGAGAGAGAGAGAGAGAGATTAGACAAAACTTCGTGGTTGTCTTCATTTTATTTTCAACGGTTTCGTTCAGTGAACCGGTCTTAATCAAGTATTGCGAACAATTGTGGCGCTATGCACGCATCTCAGTAATTAAGATTTCGTTTTCACCAGGGGTGTGCTTTTGTGCTTTGACGCCGTGCCATCAACCTTATGCGACAAAGTATGGGAATTTATGAGCACAGAAACAAGTGGTGTTGCGTGGTTGCTCTAAAACCAGTTCCGGCAGCAATTTGACAAAACTAAGACTTGGCGTGCTTATGTCCACTTCTTAATTCCGGCGTCAACTCTTGCACATTTTTGTCAGAATTCACGTCTGTTTCAATGTAATTTGAGATGTCTGACTTTACATACTAACTGGTTTTCAATAGAGCAGTTGTAGCTTTTGCTATATCAGTGTGCTTGTTTTGCTTACTGTCACGCAGCGTCTGCGAATGTGTTTTTTTTCTCATAGTCAACTTTATAAGCAATTCCTTTGCTTTCCACTGATTTTGTCGCTCTCTGCCATCACCAAATGCATAGACGAATGCTCCGCCACTTCGAGATTTGAGGTAGAAGATGTGGTATACGAAGCCGTGCAGTATGCATATGCAACGCCAAGGAAATGAAAGAACATGCTCTAATATTTACAGGACTTGTTCTGGAAACGTCAGTGTGAACCAGGACCTAAATGAACTTGAATAGCGCTGAAACAAAGAGAAGATATTGCAGCAATTTTCAGTTGCTAAACAGGAAGCAAGAACGTACAATTGGGGAATAGCACAATTTTATAGCGCACTCGTACTTGGTTCGTTGCCAAGCAATATTTGCAGCATGTCGTGTCTAATGCGAGATGTGTGGCATCTTCTCCAAATAAAGAAAGGCTCCAAGAAAATGCGAATCTTTAATGCGCCCGACCTTGACTTTGAGAGTGGAACAAATAAAGGTTTTAGCACTAAGGCCACATAATTCGGCCAATCACGTCACCCCGATGCGATCGCGTACGTTTCCAGTGGTGACCCTCGAGGTCAATGCTGAACCATTCCAACGATCAAGCCATAAGAAATTTTTCTCGCACACTACGTCACCAAGGAGCTAAGTATGCTGTGCATGACAACGTTCTTAAATGACAAAACTATTACTCTGACGGTGACAACTGGCTGCTCGCGATTTCTAGGCAAATGCATTTTAAAATATGCCAATATTTTAGGGCTGCTCCTCACCCTGGTAATGCTACTGTGCCAAAAACGTAAACTTGGCTATGGCAACCTACGTTTTTGCTAAGCCGGAATAGTTTGCTTCCTTGGGGAGAAAGTTCGCGCTTGCATTACGAGCCAGCGACAAAAATTTCAGGACCAGTGTTCTGGTGAGATACGGCCGTTGGGCTGTCTGGCTCGTCCTTTTGATCGTGCCACTCTAGACCTATATACGAAGCACTGCTCTGCTGCTTCTCCCGTAACCAAGGGATAATTGCCGCAGTCAATTTATTGATGTGCTAAGACAAGACTGCAGCGCTGCCAGCTACTATGGTGTATGAAGTCACATGCCTAATTTTCCGCAACTTCGCTTTTTGAATGGAGCCCCACGGAAAGTCCTCAGTGACTGAGGGCGCGTGTTCCTTTTTCAAGTAGCACAATGCATACTTGCTGCGTGATACATCGTTCGACGTTAGTCTATAGCCTACTATCGGCACACAATAGGATCCACGAAGACGTTCTACTGCACTCTAGGGGATATGTTGCCTAAGTACGTCATCTCAGTATACAACGTCTGGGATCTTTTTAACGTTTGTAACATGTCTGCAGCACTGCTCATAAACGCTACTACAGCCTATCGTCATTCTTCTATCACACTAACGAGATTCCTCTTGTACCATGAACACAATGCTACCGTACCAACCTCACACTTCCAAGTGCGCCATAGTTTCTGAGGCAGTTAAATTACCCATATTACAGCAGGCAAACGACTGCGACCTTAAGGAACCCTTACGACAACTGCACGAAATCACAGAAAGTTGTGGCATGGCAATGAAATGTCTACAAAATGATTTGCGACAGGTTCAGTTCTTTGGTTGTCGGTACCATCACATCGTCTTCGAATTTCAACGAAACTTCTTGGCCGTTATGATGGCTGCTACCGCGTAAGTGACCGAAACTTTTCTGTCAACTACGTTGTTCAACCTGTGACGCCATCTTACGACATGAGACAGTGTAGTCGTGAGACGGTGCATGTGACCCAACTCAAGTCATATTTTGACCTTCAACTCCACCTGCACCTTAGTTTCCAGGGTGGCTCCTCTTCGCACCCTGGGACAATGGTGATAATGAAAAGGAAGACGACGAGTTTGGGTGGCTGTTGCTGTGCCCTCGATCTACCTTCATGTTCTGTTGGGGCTACCTTGACTGTTTAAGACGTCATACCGTCGTAATCAAAGGACTTGCGAAATCAACCTTACTATGGCCAACGTCTGGCGCACCTCATGACTCAACCTGATTTGAATTTGGCCAACACCTGACATTACGTAGTGGATCTTTGTCAGCACCGGCATCGACATTGATGATGGGAAATTAAATAAATGTTGAAATTATCCCGTAGTTCTTGATTAAGAGAAACAATATGCCCATAGGCTTGCCAAACCTTCCATTATTGTTTCGCAAATGATGAGACCCCAACCAGTGTGACGCGGTGTTATTTGAAAACGCAAAGGCGAATGAAGCTAACCCATTGAGAATAAGACTTAACAAATGGCTGTCGTGTCTAGGTTTTCTTGGGTGAATGAATAAGGAGCCCTGTGACTCTATTATGTGCAGGTAGGTGATGTAAGCAACGTTTCTTGGGAAAACTGCAATTTTTCTAAAATGAACTTGCTGCCACGCCGCTACTGGTCACCACATCTTTAGCGCGTTTGATGGCCTGCGGCTGCGTTTAGAGCCTGCGGTCTTGAAGTTTCTCTCCCAGGACTCACTAGACGGTGACTGTCTTAAAAAGATCTGCTGGAGAAGCGAAGTTGCTGCTCGAATGACGCGGTGTAGGGTCGCGCCATCCTCCCTGTCCATCTATTCCTCGTCTTCCTAGGGCCACGCCCTTTGTCTGCAGGGAGTGGAAAGTAAGGTTGAACAGGTGCGTCAGGGGATATGCTGCGAAAGCAACGAGTGCTTTCAAGCCGCCGTGAATTGATTTGTGGCGCTTCTCTTAGCTTCGGGGCTGAGGTTGGTGCAGTAGGCGTTCTTAGAACGTAGGTAGGGCACGTAAACTCGTGAAACGTGAGGAGTTATTCATGTCCTTCTCTAATGCGATCCGAGTTATGGCTCACCACTCGGCGTGTCAGTCCGTGGTGTCGTCTGTGGGTGGCTTGGCACCCGGTTTGCCTGCATGTTTTGAGACACAAATGAATTGGATAAAACTCGCATATTCATCGGAGTGATGCTGGCCTGAGGTGTTGCATGCAACTTGGGGCACCTTTTGGAGGGTATGGGCTGAGGTTATGGACCATGCCACGAGAATGGTGGCGCTTTAGCCTTTTTATATCTTCTGGTACGTCGGAACGAGTATGATTCATTGGAGGCAGTCGTACACCACAAGTCTTGCGACAGCGGCACTGTGCTGAGTTTCGAGTCACACCACCCAGCTGATACAAGTATGGCGTTGTGCATACACATCTGCCACGACGCGATGTATTGTTGTTGGTGCAGGCCCTGAGGAAGCATGAATAGATTAACGTGGTACTCTTATGAAAAAACGGTGATCTTTAGCGGTTTGTAAATTATACACGGCGTTTCATACAACGACCTGGCAAGAGCAGCAAAATCAAGCCACATTTTTGGGTGCATTTCTTAAGTTGGCGGTGTATTAAAAGCAGTGCATAAGACCTTGAGACATTTTGAGGGTTCGAACTGTGTTTCAACCAATGCACACTTTCGCAAATGCGGTTCCGGAACCTAAGTATCACACCCCTCCGTTTCAACATGAAGGCTGGGTGTATAAGGTCAACTGCATGGACTGTGATTTCAGATACATTAGTGAGACGCGACGACGACGTCACGTTTGCCTTGTTGCAAATGCCACACAAGCAACCCTCGCCAGCTCATATTAAGTAGACCACTGCCTGGCGAAAGGACACGTGTTCGATTTTGATAATGTGGCGGCATCATAGAAGGTATGCTGGGGCCGACCAAATTTGTAGAATCATTGCTTAGCCGTTGTAATTATACCAAAATCAATAGAGTATTTTCATATATGCACATTTAAACTGCTACACGTCCTCTGGTCAACCATTTTCGGCTATCTCGGTTGTCCACTCGTCATCCGAAAATCGTTAATAGGCGTACAGCGGATATCCGCAGGCCTGTAAGGCGCGAATCATTTGGCAATTTAATAGGTGTCGTACGGGTGACCAGGGCGGATATGCCGATCTTCAACGGACACATAAACTCTTTTATTGCATTACTGTTTCAGTTACCCGATCTCTACCAGATACCTTTGAGTAAATCACAGACAAATAATAAACACCTAGTTGTATATTTATTTTTATCTTAATGCTTGATTTCTGCAGTTGGTCAATGTTATATCCAGTCAGGGCATGCCCTCTAGCCTGCGTAAATTTTGAGCCAATTGAATAAGGCGTCTGAGAAGGCTTTGTGCCGATGCAATAAAGACAGTCGCGTGTGAAGACTCGTTAGGTGGCAGGAGCAGATAAATATAGGCGGTTTATCGTCCCTAACCCACCATATGATTATGAGAGGCGTCGTAGTGGAGCACTCCAGAAATTTCAACCTCTTAGTTTTTTTGCGTGCACCCTAATCTGAACACACCAGCGTACAGCATTTCCGCCGCCATTTAAAATGCAGCCGCCGCAGCCGGGATTCGATCCCGCGATATGCGGGTCAGCAGCCGAGTACCTTAGCCACACGGCCATCACGGCGCAGCTGAGGTGCCACGAATAATTAATCTTTATTGACATGAAATGTGTGCCTGTTATCGCGCGCTAGAAACGCCGAAGCAACACGCCCGGTGTTTCACTTTGACGAAACAGTCATAACGGTAGAGGAGGCGTGGTGCAAACTCAAACAAAAGAAGAAACAAATGAGAACTTGTCTTTCTGTTGTATCGTTCGTGTCGTTAACTGTGGCCAAGTTTGCGTGCCACTTACCATGAAAACATTCTAACATTATTGAGGCTTGCATCATTCTGCACACGGTATTTCATTCTCCTGAGAATTCGCAGTGCAAAGATGATGCACTGTGAATGAAAACATGCATCGTGAAGGCGCTGAAAATTTTTAACGATCTATCTAAACTTTCATGAAACTGGCCGACGAAATTCTTTTGTAATTATTTATTCATAAAAAGGGCGTGGTTCTATGCATTGCGAACTGCTCAAATGCAAGTGCCCTTATTTGAAAATCAATTGAAGTGTGTCGTGAAATATGCCCTCACATTTTTTTTTAAATTCAATGTATTGCGTGCATGCATGATGGCCCTCAAATAGATATACTTGATTCATAAGCTGTTGAAACGAGCAGTCCACAACTCTTATGAAAATTGTGATGCCGAGGCACCACGAGGACGCAACCTGTATATCTCCAAGATGTAACGATACGGACATCTACTTTCTGTCTCCTTAAAGCATCCGTACTTTATGTGTCTCATGTGTGACCGTTCTGTATGTAAACGATATGTAATGATCCTGTATGTCTCCTAACTGTCGCGATTTGGCAGCCACCTTCATGTCTCCTCAAGTGTGTGTCGTGTATGTGTTGAGTAGCCTACCTTTACGCAGACCAACGCTCCCTCCGCTCCCAGCCACACAACGTCTAACTTTCCTTCCGCATTAATGCTCTGCGGGCTGAAATTATCGCTTATGGCACTTCCCTCGAGCACTCACGTTGGAACACGCTGTGTGACGGCCTTGACTCCGCACTGCACTCGCACTCTACATGGTCTCTGTTTAGGTCTCTCTTAGGTACCAAGCCTGCCATTGCTCCCACCTTAGCTAAAGCTCTCACTCAAGAGACTCCATCTGTTGTTTTGAAAATTTAAAGTCTCTGTATCTCCCACCCTCCTTCACACCTTCCTACCCAGAATACTGTGGCGAAGCAAACCCAGACCTGGACCACCCATTCACACTCAGGGAGCTTGAAGCTGCCTTAGCCACTCAATCTACGCGCTCGGCTTCCGGTAAGGATAATATAACGTCTACTACACTACGTAATCTCCCCGACAACGCGAAGGAATTTCTCTTACACGCATTCAACGAAGCATGGAACAGCGGCTGTCTTCCAAGCTTTTGGACATCCTCTCTAACTTGCATGATTCCGACGCCGGGCAAGCCTGCATCGCTCTTTAACCTTCGCCCTGACTCTTTGACGTCATGCGTTGGCGAGACTCTTGAGCGAATGGCCTTGACTCGACTGTCTGATTTTATTAAGGCGAAAGAGTTTTTCCCTCCTTCTCTCATTGGCTTCTGACACCACGTATGTGCGCCGGACATGTTCCTTGTTTTTCAGCATACTTTTCTTTCACCTTCTCGTAGTCAAATCCATGCTCTTGTAACCGTCGACGTACGGAAGGCATTCGATGGCGTTAGTCATGACCCCATACTTGCTCAGGTCTCCTCCCTGTCATGTGGCTCCAGCATGTATTCTTACATCCGATCCTTTCTTTCCAACCAAGTTGCTCGCTTTAGAGTCAATACTCGTTTGTCTAACCCGCACTCCCTCACCCGCGGCACTCCTCAAGGTGCCGTATTATCTCGTACTCTATTTAATATGGATATGCCCCCCTTGCATCCCAACTGTCCCAAATACCTGACCTTCACCATATTGTTTATGCAGACGACGTCACTCTCTGGTGTACGTTTGGATGACCCGGCCAGGTGCAGGATACTTTGCAACATGGTCTGGACATTATCGCCTCTTTTCTCGCTACTGCTGGCCTGTCTCCTGCACAGGAGAAATGTGCGTACCAGCGCTCCCACAACACCCTCATCTCCTTACATGTTTCTAGCTCTTTATTCCCCACTGTTCAGCAATACAAAGTGCTTGGCTTCTCTTTGCACGCGACAAAGAACGCGCAGGTCCTAGATCGCGCTGTGAGGACTTGCGACTCGGTGACTCATCTCCTGCGACGCATTGTCACTCGGCAGTCGGAGCTCCACGAGGCTCATGCGTGCCGGGATGCACATGCGCTCGCCCTTAACAAGTTCTTGTACTTAGTACCCTACGTTCGATTCACCCAAACGCAACTCAACACACTCGAAAGAGCTCTATTAGGCCTCTACAAGGCAGCTCTAAACGTCTCTGTCACTACCTCTACCACTAAGCTCTTTGCCACAGGCCTCTTTCATCTATTACCTTCTATTATTTTTCTGCACCATGACTCTCAGATTGCCCGTCTTTCTCGCACACGTCAAGGAAAATGGCTATTGGCCCAAGCCAGTATCCCTCACATTCCCGTTTCCATTCCCACCTTGCCTTCTGCCGCTAGCACCGCTGCTTCTAAGCTTCGCATCCTTACCTCCCATCCAATATGTTCCCTGTTCTTCACGCTGGCCGGCGTCATGCGGCAGCACATCATTCTCCTCCTCTCTCTACACAGGGAGTTGCCTACACGGATGCCTCATACATGGCTCCTCGGGGCTCGTGTAGCTACGTTATCTACCATCCACACCTTACGGCACCTGACACGCACGCCAGCGGGCCATACTTGCACCCGCCGAATGTACTTTCGCTCGAGGTCCTTTCTATGGTCCACGCCATGCAGACATTTTCCTCCCTCCCTTTTCTCCCCGTGTACGCGATTTACTCAGACTCTCAGGCCGCCATCCGTCACATACTGAACAACACGTTGCCCCCTGCTCTTCAAACCTCCAGAGCAGAGGTCGAGCAAGCGGCCTCTGCTCTTCAAACCTCCACTGTCTTCCTTCGCTGGGTTCCTGGGCATTCAGGTGTTAACGGCAATGAGCTAGCTCATCAGCTTGCCCGCGATATATTGCACCAGGCGCCGTTCATTCCCTGGCCCACACCCTCGTAAGACAGTGAGAGCTCCGCGAATAACGATGGGCAGATCTCCTTGCGTCACACTATTTTTTTATTTATTTACAGATACTGCAGGCCCTACGCGGGCCCATGCAGGAGTGGGATACAAACAATACATTCAAGCAATAACTAGTAATGCACTGGAGTACAGAGCATAAATGAGAGAATACATAACTATCAGGTACAGAAAAGTCAAATATATTTTCTCGCTGTTCAATAGAACTGCGCGCAACTAAAAATATTTTCAACATTTGTAGCCGGATGAATTGCACTCAAATGACTTTATTTTCAGCATACATCACTTATATGGTAAAATTAATCTTTTCTATCTGTTGAGTGAATGAAGCCGTCGAGGCAGCATTCACTACTTCCGCAGGTAATGCGTTCCAATGAAAAATTGCGCAAGGAAAGAGAGCGAACTTGTGGGCATTAATGTGGCTGGGTGGCTGCCTAAACGTTTTGTTGTGATTTGTCCTACCTGAAAGTTTAGAAGGCTGCTGAAGGTATCGTTCCCGTGATAATTTAAAGTCCCCGTGATCAAGTTGGTAGACGAGTTTTAATCTGGATATTATCCTGCGCTGTTCTAGTATTTGTAGGCTTGCCCTATTACGTAGATTAGTTACACTATGTTGTCGGGAGTAAGCGGAATATATAAAGCGCAGAGCTAAATTTTGGACCTCTCTATTTTCATAATCAAGTATTGTTGCCAAGCGCTCCAAATAATGTCGGCATACTCCAATTTCGGTCGCACGAGTGCTTTATACGCTTTTAGTTTTAACGTGGGAGGAGTGTTACGCAGTTTTCTTTTCAAAAAGGATAACTTCTTCAGCGCACCCGAACACACATTTTTAACGTGCGTTTCCCAACTGAGGTTACTGGTAAGTGTAACTTCCAGATATTTAACCTGATCAGCTCTCGTGATTGCAGCAATTTCTATGAAATATGTGAAATGAAGGAGTAAGGTTTTGTTGGTAAACGTGACGGAATTTGCTTTTGAACGATTTATTTTTAGTCCCCACCCTATACACCATTCGTTAATTGAGCGCAAGGCATCATTAAGTTTAATTTAGTCTTCTTGGTTATTTATGGATGTGTACACTACGCAGTCGTCCGCAAATAGTTTAATCTGGATCGGTGGCTCGACACAAAAATAAATATCATTAATATAAACCAAAAAAAGAAGAGGTCCGAGGACTGAGCCCTGCGGAACTCCCGAATGCACTGCCAACTCTTTAGAGAGAGAGCCATTTATGGTTACACACTGTCTTCTGCTACTCAAGTAGCTCGCGATCCGTGCTACAACCTTCTGCTCAATGCCTATAGCTAATAATTTTGTTATTAAATTCTGATGGGGTACGACGTCAAAGGCCTTAGAAAAATCCAAAAAGATGGAATCGGTTTGACCTTTCAAATTAAGCGTTCTAATTAAATCATCAGTTATTTCAGCCAGTTGGGTGACGGCTGACAAACCAGACCTAAATCCATGCTGCTGGGCATACAGTAGTTTGTTATTTTCTAAGTAAGTGATCATGGCCTTAAAAATAATGTGCTCAAATAATTTACAGCAAGTACTAGTTAGGGAAACAGGCCTGTAATTGTTAACTTCCAAAGTGGAGCCCGATTTATGTACCGGGATTATTTTTGCCGAGCGCCAGTCATCAGGAATAACTGCAGCGTCTAACGACGCAGTGTAAATGCGATGTAAATATTTTGCCACCCAAACAGAGTATCTACTCAAAAAAGTATTAGATAGTTCGTCTGGACCAGGTGATTTCTTTACATCTAGTTTGTGTAAAATGCAAAGGACTCCATCCTCAGTGATTTCCACTTCTGGCATAATGCTATCAGAGTCATATGACCGCAACTGAGCATGCGTGGCTGCCCGTGTAAAAACAGACTGGAAAAAGACATTAAATTTGTTGGCAATGGTAGTCGCGTCAACAATACTTTCTCCCGCGATCCTGATCTCTGAAATGCCTCGTTTATCTTTTGACAGATAGAGCCAACATGTTTAGGGTTCATTCTTCATGAATGACGGTAGAGTATCTGAAAAAATGCTTTCCTTTGCTGATCGCGTTAGTTCTCGCAAATTAGAAGTAAGGCTTTAAAAATCACTCGTGTTCCGACGCTTGCGCTGACGCTTAATTTTGCGTTTCAAATGAATCATTTCTCTTGTGAACCACGGATATTCCCTATTAACTCGTTTCTTTTTTAACGGCACATATCTTTGCTCGCAAAAGAGAACAATTTCTCTAAAATTTGACCACATTTTATTGACATCATTAACTTGGCTAAAACAATCAAAGCGCGATTCCAAGTATTCTAAAATAGCGTTATCATCCGCATGAGTGTAATCTCTCACGAAAGTATCCGACGGTCTAGTAAATGAACGTGTTCCTGAAACAGGACATGACACAGCAAGCAACTTGTGATCGGATATTCCTTCTTTTACATTGGCTGAACAACCTTGGAACGAGCTGCTAACCATTGCCAAATCAAGGAGGGATGATGATGAACTGTCAACCCTGGTAGCCTCAGAAACTAGTTGTTGTAAGCAGAAGTTGAATGCGGTCGTAATCAGTATATCTGCACTTCGAGATTCTTTGCCATCAAAAGAAAAATCAGCCCAGTTTATACCCGGTAGGTTGAAATCTCCTGTTAATATAATCCGGGATCGAGAATTTGTATTATCTGCAAGGTAGTCTTGAATGGCTTCTAAGTATTCGGGCGAAGAACTCGGTGGTCTATACACGCCCCCTAAAAGTATTATTTTACCAAGAAATTTAATTCTGCACCACACGCTTTCGTGGTTGTTAATGCCGTCCAAAACAGTAAATGCGACGTTGTTTTTAATGGCGATTGCTACTCCTCCCCCACGTGACTCCCTATCTTTACGAATAAGCTTGTAAGAAGACGGTATGACCTCCGAATCTTGCACATCTGCATGTAGCCATGTCTGAGTGATTACTAAGACGTGTGGCTGATAACAGGAGATAACGTCTTCAAGGGAACTGGCTTTGTTAACAACACTACGCGCATTCAGTGAAACAACTCTGAGAATTTTGCTCACAGGCTGTCATTTTTTACTGCTGCTTCTCTTGTTCACTCGGGTTGTTGCAGAATGACCAGGATTCCGCCGGACCTGCGCATCACGTCGTGTAACTTCCAGCCGTTGGTTTGAAAGCTCGTCTCAGATATGAACTTTATCGTCTACTTTCAGTTTATCAAACAAGAGCAAAACCTTAGCGCCATTGGTTTTTTCCACTGCTGCCGAATGCCACAACCTGCGGCGTAAGTCGCGAACTCTCTTGGAAAAATCTTCAGATATGGAAATCTGTGTTCCTTTTAGCTTGAAACAGGCCGACATAATTGTAGTTTTCTCAGAATAATCAAATAGCCTTAACATAATTGGTCCGTGTTTCCCAGAACGTTTAAAACCTACTCTATGAATGCGCTCTGTCGAATTCACTTCGACGCCGAGTAAGTCCTTAAATACTTGTTGTTGAACCCTGTCTTGCAGAGATTTGTTATCTTCTTTTGATTCTTCACTGAAACCATAAATTATCAAGTTGTTTCTTTGACTTCGGTTTTAAAGGTCATCAACTTTAATTGTAAGCTCATTCCCTAGTTCCCTTGTCCCCTTGCACGCTGCTTCGTGCTCAACCAGCTTTTCCTCGCATTTTTGTAGCCGTCCAAGCTCTTTTTCAATCGACGCTATCCTTTCTTGAACACCACCTATAGTTATTTCCGCTTGTTTCAGGTTGGCAGAAAGCATGGTGAGCGTCTTATTGGTTTTCGTTTGCTTTTTTAAGATTTTTCTAAGAAGCTGACTGTTTACAGTAGCCTCGGATTCGGATTCCGAAGATGGACCCGGGTTCCGCTCCACGTCCCCCGATGCTAACAAGAGCAATCTAATGACAATCAAACAGTCAGACAGCGAAACAAACAATCATTGTGGGCCTGGCAGCACTATCAAAGTAAGAGAATCGTCACGAATAGACTGATAGACAGGTTATTTGTCACCAACCTGGACGAAAAAGCAGAAATGCATGAGCGTCCGTCCGAAGAAGGTGCTGCCAAGCCCACTGAAAGGCCGCTGAAGATGGACCTTGGTTTTATAGTCTAGCTGGTGAGTGTCCGCTGACGTCACACTGCGAACGTTATGGCGTCGACACAACACTGGAGGCGTAGCTTCCCATGATGATGTTCGATCGAGGCCTTGTCCCTGCGCATGCGCGATGGTACTGTCTTGCGGTGAGGCAATATCTGAAGATACCACGGCGGCATCCACCCGCAACAGGGCAATCTGGACGAAAAGCAGAAATGCATGAGCGTCCGTCCGAAGAAGGTGCTGCCAAGCCCACTAAAAGGCCGCTGAAGATGGACCTTGGTTTTATAGTCTAGCTGGTCAGTGTCCGCTGACGTAACACTGCGAACATCATGGCGTCGACACAACACCTGAGGTGTAGCTTCCCATGATGATGTTCCATCGAGGCCTTGTCCCTGCGCATGCGCGATGGTACTGTCTTGCGGTGAGGCAATATCTGCAAATCCCACGGCGGCATCCGCCCGCAACAGGGCAATCTTGACGAAAAAGCAGAAATGCATGAGCGTCCGTCCGAAGAAGGTGCTGCCAAGCTTACTATCAAGGAGGTATATCTCCAGCTCCGGCTCGACAAGCATCTTTAGACTCCTCCTCATCCATCACTCACTGCGCACGAGACTGGAACTCTACGGCACATCCAAATGAAATGCATGATAACCCTCTCTCGCCTTTTCCT
The DNA here is from genome assembly GCF_043290135.1 of Rhipicephalus microplus. NCBI lineage: Eukaryota > Metazoa > Arthropoda > Arachnida > Ixodida > Ixodidae > Rhipicephalus > Rhipicephalus microplus. The sequence continues at coordinate 113,827,120 of NC_134706.1, read as the reverse complement.
TTATAAATATAGGTGTAACCCCTGCTGTCCTAATTGCCCCTCCCCATAAGTCGACCTGTCACACTGCCTGTTTTACTGCCCAACTGCTCAGCAATCCAGCTATTACCCTCCCTCATCCCTTTCCATCACCTCCTGGCTCGAATAGATCGGCGCCGAAGGGAAAGAAGAACAGCGTCGACTGGTCGCACAGGCGGTCGAAGTGCTCAGCCTGTAAATTGTGGCTGAATAAAAGTCTATTACTACTACTACTACTACTATGGAGACCAGAAGTTAGGCCAGTCTGTGTGGTGCCGCAAAATGGATGCTGCTATAATTGGTATGTGTATGATCATGCATCCAAACTGCAAAATTATTTATTTATTATCATTTAAACTGTGCAGTTTAAAGCATTTTACAGACAATATTTGAAAAGGCTACAGTGGGTGGTTGAACACCAACAAAACTAATCGTATATCCGCACGACGGACTTATCCGCGCAAATCTCTTCCGTGGACGATCGTTCCGCCACCCGTCCGGCTGCGAAGCACATCCTCATGACCGACGAAGCAAGCAGACGGACGCGCTGAAGAGGAAAAAAACATGGCGACACTGTCTGAAGCGAGAGCGGCACGCTTCCAATCTTTAAGCTCTTCGTCACGGATTGTGTGGGCCGTTATTCCTAAACTGATGGTTGTGCCGGCTTTAGGTTTGGGTCCTCAAGTCTCGGTGGCAACGTATACATGACAGCTTGGTACTGTTTCCGAGTACCGTAAAGGTTTTCTGAGAACTGTAGGCTTAGCGACTGCCGCTTTTGGCAGAACAGGAGCTCGGTGATCTGCGAAAGCACGAGTGCTACGAAATCTCTGAGTTCATAATAATTTGCAAATGCTTGCTTATTTCTAATTTCTCTAGATGGTGCGACAGCTCTAAAAACTGAAAACCCATTCGATGAGTGAGTGGATGAACTGTGCGGTGTTCTGCGAATAGTGCTACCAGCCTTTTCAAAGCCTTAATATACCTTTCCGCAAGCTAGAAATGTACTGCAGCGAAGGTGGCTTACGCGCCACGCTGCACTTGTTAGAACAAAGCCAAGAAGGTTTCGAACCGCCACACCACCACCCTCTTAGTTCTTTTGTTGTTGTTTTTTTTTCACGACAGAGTAAGGTTCAGGGCTCCCTTCAACTTCTCGGCTCCCTTGCAAGGTGCATTTGACTAGATAAAGTAACAACTGCACGTGCCCGTTGGCTCGGCTACGGCATCAGATATTTCTTGCATGCGCCGTTGTTATTGCAACTAACGTGGTTTGCAGCACATTGAATTTGGTCGCGTGTAAGTACAGCAGCAGACGCTTCCAGCTTCAGTTCCGAACATTTCATAACCCTATTTACTGAATAGGAAGCTCATATTTCCCGCAGAGTGCAGCTGGCTAGAGCAACGCAGTTTTGCTTCGAAGTTGCGTCATCCCGCTGATAGAAATCCGCTGCGGTCAGGTGATCGATGGGCGCGTGGCGTCATTACTTTACCTGGTCGATCACATTTCGCGAGTGTGATCTACGCATCTAGATCCTTGGATTGTTTGATGACACAAACTGCAGATGGACAAGGTGGCCTTCATTTCTCACTGAATTAGCGCAACTAGAAATAATTGAAGCTACCCTATCGGAAAAAAACGAATGGTGGGCATAGTGGAAACGACCACCCACCATTATAGTGGATTAATGTAGTGGGTGAATGGTGGGAAACGCCCACCATGGCGCCTGGTGGGTATGGTGGGTGCTGCAGTGCCGGCAACACTTGAGCGCGAAATGACGTCAGAATCACCGTGACGAGCTGCCACAAAAAATAAAAAAGAATTCTATAAAAACGGTATAAAAAACACCTGTCCCATAAAAAAAAGGCGCCACGGAGGATCGAACGTGCAACCTGTGGATTCCAATTCGAAGACGCTAACCACTGCGCCACACCAACATGATGGTGATTGCGTGTTAAATACTTAGTTGGCATACAAACTTAAGGTTCACCTTGAGTTATGTTTGTCGTGTACACAACATAGACAAGATCTACACCTGCTACTAAAAATTGCACATTTATTAAACACAAGCAATGCGGCCTGTAACGATTGCCACTATGTTAATGGCACTAGTGCTATTTTTTTTACAATTCACAACTTCAAGGGGAAAAAAACCAAGTAGACTGGGGAGCAGCAACAGTTTACCGGCAGGGTCTGCCAAGTTTAATATCCGTTTCGCGCTCGTTCTAAAGGGCGACATCTGCTCACGCTTTATGACGCCTCTAGGCTCATTTCATAGATACACCCGCCTAATTTATTTGATTGAGTATTGGGATGCTTTTCGCATAATGTAGAGGGCGGTCGCGCCAGCGCAATGCTGTAGCTCTTTTGCTAAAGCAACAACTACATAACGGCTTGGCCAAAACGAATGCAGTGTGCCGGAAAGATTACGCTATCATAATGGGTCACCAAGCACATGCATTGCCACGTCTGAGTTTACGTACAAAAGCTAGAGAAGTGCCGACGAGTGCGACCGGCGGCTGTCGGTGAGAGGACACTTGATTACGTTCTCTGGGAGTGCTTTATTCGCGTCGCATTGATGTCTGTTGCTTCTTGAGTGGACACCATACACAATGAAAAATGCTTCATTTAGGTTAATTGATGCCATATGGCTGCACTGTATTGTCATACTTAATCGTCGTAATCGTGTATTCTGAAACCCGGAAGCACGGATAACACAATTGTACGGGCTCGGTCAGTAGGCCTAACCTTTGGTGGAAATCATGGTGGTAGAACATGTAGTGTACAGATTTCAGCTTGTTACACTATATATATTGCCTGCCATTGTAAGCCCACCAATCATCTGCTTACTGCTTCCCAGCATTATCGCGATGGTAGTCAGAGCTTCTCAGCTTGGTACACCATGTGGCCCACCATAACAAGCAGCACCCATCATCTGCTTAGTGCTTCCCAGCATTATCGCAATGGTGGGAAGAGTTTCTCAGCTTGGTACACCATGTAGCCCACCATGATAAGCACCACCCACCATATGCTTAGGGCTTCCCAGCATTATCGCAATGGTGGGCAGAGTGTCGCATTATTGCCCACTATCTAGCCTCTGCTTTCCACCATCATTTCCACTTTACCCATCATCTGTACACCATACAACCCAGTATGTCCGGCATAACCACCATATTTTCCACTACGTCCCACCATAGCCATCATAATTTCCACCATGCCCACTAATATATCCACCATGCCCACTATTATTTCCACTACGCCCACCATGTTTTCCAGAATCCACCATGGCAATTTTTCCAATAGGGTAGTTGGGCATTTGCGCTGCGTGGCGCCATTTCGACAAATTTTAAGGTTTTGTTGCAGCTTGGCGCACATGTAGGGAATTGTATCAAAATGACATAATTGGCGCAGCTGTTGCGCCCCTGCTTAGATAAGCTTTCCAGAATCAAATTAGCCATTTCATGTATAATACCGAAGGTTTTTCAGAGTGACTTGTTGGGCTGCGCAGGCTAATAACAAATGTAGGCAGCCTTACAGAGCATAAAAGAAGGAATAATTATAACTTCAGAACCAACTCACGTGAAAATCACTGAATCTTGCAGCCCCGTCGCGGTGGGCAAGTGGGTAAAGTACTCGGCTGCTCACGCGCAGGTCGAGGGATCAAATACCAGCTGCGGTGGCTGCGTTTTCGACGGAAGCGAAAATGGTGTACGCCTATGTGCTCAGTCAATAGTTATAGCGCGAGAACAGAACAACGACACAGAGACCAGAAGGACTTCGTGTCATTCTTGGCTCTGTGTCATAGTTCTGCTCCGCGTCCTTTTTGTCTCTGTGTCATCATTCTGTTCTCACGATATAACTATCGTCATGTCATACCAACCAGCCCAAGCTGTCATACTTCTAAGCTACGTGTGCTCAGATTTGGCTCACGTTAAAGAACCTTAGGTGGTCTAAAGCCCTTGATTATGTCGTCTCTCTAATCTTACGGTGGTTTAGGGACGTTAAACGCCACATATCCATCAAATATATATATACACACACACACACACAAATATATATACATATATATATATATATATATATATATATATATATATATATATATATATATATATATATATATTCCTGCTCACGGCTGGTTATTTTTTCACCCACTTTTCTTTATTCCTATTTACATTCCATTTGTTCCAATAACTTCCCCTATACATTCCTTGGCATTATTGTCTGTTAGATCTTATTATTATTGTGTCAAAACACAAAAAAACAAGCCCTTAGGTATACACTTCTTTCCCATATATATATATATATATATATATATATATATATATATATATATATATATATATATATATTGTAACGACGGGAAATAAGAGACAACGCCTTTGCTGCAGGCCGGCTGTTCTTATTCTGCTTCGTCTTCCTCGGCTTCCGTCACCCTGCCTGCGCCCTTGCCTGAGCCCCACTATTTAATATCATTACACTCGGCCCCGACTGCGAGCCTCGTGGGCTACCGACAATGTCTCCGGTGGGCGGCATTGACTATTCCGGGGTGGCCGGGCTCGGCCAAGCTGATATTTCACATGGAAGTTTGTTGAAGGAGATTCCGGAGGACGACACTGGCTGTGACGTGATGGTCGGTGCAGGCGTCGTCCACGATGGGGCCAACGCTGTTGACTTGGACAAGATGCCGCTAGCAGGAGATACAGACTCCTGCAAAGTGGCCGCGTTGGTTTAATCTCGTCGGTTTGAGCATCCTGTCGCAGTCGTGTTACAAATGCTGGAAATAGTCCACGCTGCACCGTTTGAGCATCCTGTCGCAGTCGTGTTACAAATGCTGGAAATAGTCCACGCTGCACCGTCACCTGCTGCACTGAGCGTCGACGCCTGCGTTGCTTGCGGTGTGGCAAGGGGCGTCGGGGTGTCTTTGTAGTCATCTGAGAGCCGAGTTCAGGTTGCAGCTTGAGAGGCAACGCGTGCTCTTGCAGCACTGCCTTTGTCGGACTCATGCTCAAGCTGCTTATTCCTATAGTTTCACGTGCAGTAGAGCCTTCATTGTCAGATGACCTGTCACTAACCGGAAGTATTACCTTCTCTGGTAGGTCTTTGCTGACAGTGACTTTGAAGGAGGCGGCGCTTAGCGTGTGGCAGACGTCCGCACACTCGGCCACAGACTGACGTGATATCAGGAGATGTCGCTTCGAAGTGAGGGTCAGCACTGTAGGGTTGTTCGTCCCAGGGTAGGTGGTTAAATTGGCTGTCGGGAAGCTGCAAAATACAGCTGAAGCCGCGAGGGTGGTCTCCTTCTGGGATCTATTCTCGGTAGCGGTCGCGTAAGACTGGGTGGTCGTGGAGAGGTGATGGTGACTCCGTCCAAAAGCAGCTATGAGCTTGTCACTCCAGTCCACCCAGGACGTCTGCCGCACGCCTTCGTATCGATGCCAAGCCGCGGCAGCATTCCGAAGGCGGTCTATGGCCATGCCCCACTTCTTTTGGTCCGTCCACGCTGCGTGATCTCCGACAGCGTTGACGGTTGCCACCCATTCCTTGGCATCGTCCTGGAAGCCGCGAAACTCCGGTAGCTCGAAGGAAATCGGCGATGGCGGGACTGCGGGCAAAACTCCGAAATGTGCCCACGCCAAGCAGTTCACTTGCTCTGATACCTCCGTGAGAGAACGTCCGAGATTGCGACGGTTCTCGGGCGAGCTTACCTCGAAGTTTTGTGAGGCGGCCGCAGCCAACATGGCATTGAGTGCGCACAATGTTGGCAAGATGGCAGGACATAGCTGGGAGCTCGACGCTATGAGGGCGTTGGTCGTGACGCGGAGTTGCGCGATGGTATGCTGCAGCTCCGCTGCGCGGTCGTGCGATCCGCACGAAGAGCCAAGGCCCGCCTCTGCGGAGGATACAGTGACTGCGGTACTCGAGGTGGTACAATTGCTGACCAAGGACGCGTGGACGGCGTCCCTTGGAAATCCAGCTGTGGTAGGAATCGTGGACATGGGTTCCAGGGCGCTGGAAGCGTCAACGACGTTCCCAGGCAAGCGGAACCCATGTGATGAGTTGTGACCTGGTACTGTGGCGTAGATGAAGCGGTCTTGCGCCGCCGGGTAGGCCTCGACGCCGTACACGGTGGGTGCTTGAAGCGCCGACAGGTTGCCAGGTATGGAGGAGGCATGTACGCCATCCCTAGGTGAGAGAGGCCCGTGCGCATGGTTGCCGCGACGTGTCGCGTCCCAGGACAAGTTTCCCGGAACCACAACGGAGGCCTGGACGCCATCCGTCGGTGCTGGGATCGATGCTGGCCGCGACGGACGCCTTGCGGGTTCCATCAGCGAAGAAGCGTGACGGCGGTCCTTATCGTGAACTGGTACCGGTAACGGGTGCTGGAGCCGCCGAGGAGGCCTTGACGCCGTCCCCGAACGGTGGTGTCAGTAAACAGCTGCCGAGGAGGGCTTGACGCCGTCCTCAAGCGACGCTTACCGCGGCTGCACGTCGGCGGGCGTTGTGGATGACGAAACCGAGACGTAAGCCGTTTTCTTCGTCGACTGCGCCATTGTAACGACGGGAAATAAGAGACAACGCCTTTGCTGCAGGCCGGCTGTTCTTATTCTGCTTCGTCTTCCTCGGCTTCCGTCACCCTGCCTGCGCCCTTGCCTGAGCCCCACTATTTAATATCATTACAATATATATATATTTATATATATATATATATATATATATATATATATATATATATATATATATATATATATATATATATGTATGTGTGTGTGTGTGTGTGTGTGTGTATTGCAATAAAACGAATAATTATTGTAGCAAATTACGAATGGCACTTGGCTGCTGACCCGCAGGTCGCGAGATCGAATCCCAGGGGCGGCGGCTGCATTTTCGATTGTAGGCGAAAATACTATAGGCCCATTTGCTGATATTTGGGTGCAAAATAAAGAACTCCAGGTGGTCAAAATTTCTGGCGCCCTCCACCATGGCGTCTCTCATAATGTTATGATGGTTCTGGGACGTTTAACTCCACATATCAATCAATCAAATTGTGAGCGTGACAAACGCATCACCAGCGCACTAGCAGAAATTTGTGGTTCACACCAAACTGCAGTATTTTGCAAGCATCATTGGAAGCGAGACTACAGCTCACAACCAGCTGTTCACTTCAGGTAACCCTTAACTGCCGAACTAAAGGCCACGGCATAAAACGTGGTTGTGGTGGCAGAAGTTTTGATGGAGGAAGTAATACTTGAGACTCATTTGGGTAGACGTGCACTTTAAGGCAAAATTACCCGAAAAAGGAGGAATGAAGCGCAATAGTTGCGCGCGATGAACAAATATGCCGTTGAGGAGTAACCACAGAGGAATGCGTGCCGCGTGAAAACCACTTGGTCTCCTTTTTCTATGCAAAAGAATTAACTACGTGGGAGATGCAGGCCGTGCGCAAACCACTGTCGAGGAAATTGGCCGTCCTCCTCTTTCCTGGATCAGACTTCCCCCCGATTTTGTTGCGACGGTACGCCTTGCGTCGCACTCGTAGAGCTCGACGATTTAGGAATTACGACGCGGTGTTTGTGCTTACGCTCTCATGAGCATGCGCTGCTGATTTTACGTTTTGCCGCATTCGTGAAATCTGGAGCTGGTCTCGACAACTTGCCACGCCGCGTTTTATGTCCCTGGCTTAGTCAAGATGTCGACGGCAAACCCCCGACACCACCGGTTGGGAATCACAGCCAACATGGCGGCCCATAAAACAGCAGGCCTGTCGGATACATTATTTCAGTCTGACTCAGGGCAGAAATCATCGCTGGATTCTTTCACAAGTAGGTGATCATTCTCTTTTCTGCCGTACTTGTCGGGTGTGCGATACGTATCGCACTCTCGGCAACGGGCTCGGATGTTTTGTATATCGCAGTCACGAAATTCACCGCGAATGTCGGCTTCGGTGAGAGCAGTTCGCCTGTGCTTTTTGGCCGCTCTGAAATTAGCTGCCACTGCCCTCGGCCACGCGGACGCTCGCTCATCGAGTGCTCACCTGTCTTCGCTGCCGTGATGAGCTCCAGGATGACGACATTTGGGCGAAGACCTTGTCGCTGCTTGCGAGTCGTCAAAAACACGTTGTGGTTGCTCGTAACGTGCTTGGTTGTAGTATGTCGCGCTCTGTAACTGCACTGGCACGAGCTGGTGGGCTTTCGCTACCGTCGGAACTGAATCTGTGAAAATTGGTCGTCATTACAGTTGGCTTTCCCGTAAATCAGTCGCCAGCAGCTTGGCGCCGACCGTTGGGGCTGCAACGGCAGCAGACCCACGTTTGCTCGCTGCCCTCGCTCGAGTTTGTGTTGCAGGATGCATTACGTCAGTTTTTTTAGGCACTCGCTTCAAACCAACTCAGCGCTGTTTGTGGCGGCGGCCCAGCGTAAAGTCACTCTCCTCTTCCAGGTCAGACGCTCCGCGTGCAACGCCGTGTTTGGTCTCGCGTTCGCTTGCTCGAGCTGAGCGGTGGTCCCTTAGAACTCACGGCCTCGCTTGCGGCACGGTGGTTCGCGGCGCCTCGGAGTCATGACTGCAGCCACCACACTTAAGCTGTTGCGCTACGGGAATCGAAATGCGTTTTTCGCGATGTGTGACATCACGTTAAAATTTTAACATGTATTTTACACGTATGTTTTTGTCTCATCTTGCACGTTTTTGTCCTGCCCATGCATAATCATCCTATGTCACTTGCGAATAACTATTTTTACAATCTTATTCTGCAGCCATGGGCCCACACCATGGCGTCTACAATGCCTGTGTACAATGCCTGTCATCTATTCCTTTCGTCGGACCAGCTTCAGAAGGACTGTAAGAGATGTGAAGGTAGTTATTTGCGTGTCGTATTTAACATGTATGTTTTTACATCAACTTTCACGTACTTATCATGTGCGTGCATCCTCATCTTCTGTCACGTGTGACTAACTATTTTTTAATTATCTTAATGTACAGCCGTGGGCACACAACATGCAGAAGGCTATGTGGGCTGGCGTCTGCAATGCCTGCCATCTATCGCTTTCGTCGGAGGAGCTTCACAAAGAATGTACAAGATGTGACAACGCGGACGAAATTGTACGTTTCACCACGAATTCTCTTAAAGAATGAAGAACCTTCATGTGTATAGAGAAAAATAAAAGGTTTGAATATCTCACTTTGGTCTTTCATTGTTGCAGTGACTGCGAAAGCAGTGATACACAGGTGGCTAAATAGTTTCTTGCGTGTTCTTTTGCACGCGATTTGTTTCTCACTGCGCATAAAAACAGGCAAAAAAGTATTAGGCCTGGCGGAGAATAAATTGAAAAACAATATTTGAACCGGGGATAAAAAATTGGTTCCGTGTCTGCACGTAATCTGCAAATGTCGTCGTAGAGAGGGCGAACAATTTATTTGATGTTCTGCGCAAGAAAATCGGAGAATGGTATTTTGGAGGCGCTGTGTTAGAGTGCCTTGAACGTGCAGCGGGGACGAATGGGCGCATCAAGCCACGTTGCACGTGAGACATGAGCGCCTCCTGGCAGTGTTCTTGGAAAACGAGGCACGTGGCTCTGAGACGTAGCCTGTCTCAGAGGTGATAAGGGGTAGAACAGAAGGCGACGGTTAGGTGCAACCACCATCGCGTCTTAGCAAAGCGTTGGAAACACTCACCTTTTCGTGCAAGCGTTGCATGGTCAGTGCAGCGCGATAAGCGCTACGGTCCTTAAAATTACTTATGTATGCGTTTTCTAGTGAAAGATGCACATGCAGAATACATACGTGTCGTTTTGGTGCTCCAGACTTGCGCAACAATTGCTTAATAATTGACAATGGCATAAGTATGAACGCTAAATCTTAAGCAACATTGGTGGGCGCTGCAGAAGGGGTCGGCCATGTCAAGTATCCGGTGCCATCAAGAGTGGACAAACAGACAAATGTACGAACAGACACACAGACAAACCAAAACTTTTGCGTCGTAGGTCCCCAAGAAAAACTATCGTCTTTAAAAGTTGACACGATCGGAGTATTTAAGTGGACCAACCGTTCGTCTGGTTAGGTGCAACTGTGAGGACTAACGGTTGCCCGGGAAGGTGTAAATGTGGGGACTAAATGTTAGTCCTTCGAGGTGATTTGGGAATTAACGGTTACCTGCTAAAGTGTAAATGTGAGGTTTAATTGTTGGTCCTTCGAGCAGCTCTGTGGGGACAAACTGTTAAATCCGGTGCCGTTAGTTCCTGAAAAGAATAATAGTTGCGGCAGCTCCATTATTCCTCAAAACGACGAACCACACACCCTTCTAACACCCTTTTGCCGTAGATTGCGGCGCGCTATAAAGAACTCAAGCCGGTGTAAATTTAAGAGGCATTCTACTACGGCGTCGCTAATAATCATATCGTGGTTTTTAACACGGTAAACGCTGCAAATATCATTACACTTAACTCAAAATAAGCAAATCAAATAGCACTATGTAATTTATAAAATGTCACCATTCGTCCCAAGTTTGTGGACTTAAGTCACAATATTCCAAAATGTCTTCTGACAGTTATCTATATTATTGTTGAACGTGATTATCACTGCCAAATATTACGCATGACTAGGTATTGGGAAAGTTAGCTTTCATTAGGTACGACAGTAGGAAATTAACTAATTGCACCTATAAACCATCTTCCACAAGACGATGAACTACACAAGGTTACAAGAACGTAACAAGATAAAATATTCATTGAATATTACAGTGTAAATAAATCATTGTAGCGCGTCTGCCTTATCACAATGCAAAAAGTTCAATTTTAAAAGTACAAGTCATCAGGGCAGCTCACTCTGTAGATTTTCAAAAAACAAAAAATGGAGTGAAAAACCAAAGGAAGCAGCACTTACACATTCACATAGGTGTGTTGTAGTTGGAAAACAGAAAGATACTCAGCGCTATGAAAAGATAACCATAGGTTATATGTCCTAGTAAACAGAAATCACGACAATAATGCGGTTAGCTGCCCAATCAACTGAGAATAACGAATGTTTAGTGACTACAATGAGCGGGTATTTTGTAATCAAAAAGTTTGAGACAGTCAAGTTTTAACACAGTTCCACTGGGCAAAATTCTTCGAGCATTTCTATGCTCAAAGATATTTCGCTCCAAAGCATAAATGTACTTTTAATGATTACGCATACGAGGCAATCAGGATCAGTAAAATGTCACTATCTGGTGGGACGAGCAGTCACTGCTTGATATCGCCCGCCGTAAGTGAAGGGTAACCTATAAAATAATTGCCTACGCCTTCAAGTAATGGTCAGACTAAATGCAGCACATCAGGAAATAGCTGTGTTTTATTGCTTATTGCCCTGCATGCGTAATGATGGAAGTCAGAACTAGATTTAGCCGAATGTTTCAGCACAGGCATGCCAGAATTCTTAAAGTTGACCTGTGTAGAGATGTGACTGGCTCAAAATTTCAATACATGCACGACCGCCTGCTGCATTTACTCATTATTGAATCTTATTCGATGGCAAGGCCCACAGAGCTAAATATTGATGCACACTGTGCTCTCCTGAATACATAGCTATCTGCAAGAGTGGCTTTTAAACGTAACTAACACACAGCACTGACTTTTTTAAAGAAAAACAAAAGGCTCAATATTTAATATGCTGAACTTGCGTGTTACTTGAATACATCCACCAGGTGGCTCAGTACAGTTCCTTTTTCACAGAAAACAGCCAACTTTTCCACGAGCCAGCATTGACGGCAGGCTTGTCCGGCATATTTTCACAGTTCCTTCGTATGAGAAATATGAGTAGGCTGCAATGGAAACACCGAAAAAACATTATAGTGGCGTCTGTCTGCCATCTAAGCAAAATTTGTCAATCATTTTAAAATATCAAGAATAATGTGCCCTAAAACAAGCAGGATGTGCACAAACTATATATGTTACAATAAAAACCTTCTTGATGTTATTAGCCAACAGTTGCAACCTCATGAAAAAACATGCGCTTTTCACACCTAAGATGTGTCATAACCATGCTTGAATTGCGCTCTTGGAAAATAAAATTGCGTGCTTATTTCACATAGAACTTATGCAACTTTTTTCAGGCTACTCACATTAGAAGAATTCTAGCTATATTGTAATAAATTGGTTTTACTAAATTACTACTGTGTGGTGCTAAATTATGCTTATTAATTTTATTGGTACCGCTTGGCTAAAAAAAGCAATACTCCTCACTGAAGCATCAAAGGCTGTCGAACAAATATACAAAAAACGTTGAAGTACTAAGACTTACAAAGCACCCACATCTAACCACTCACTATCGCAATTACGCATGGAAGCTGCTTTAACAAAATGCGGTAACATGAATTTTGGAAGCTATTGACCGGGATTTAGCAACACAAAATGAACATTTGATGGAACTCATTTCCGAAGTTGCGTAATTGCTTCAGCGCCCATAGCTTGAAAATTAGCCGTCTATATTTGTTATTCTCTGCTAAGTAGATTGTCCAATTTTACATTTCAACAGAAACACGTGGATTGAATAATTGATTGATACGAAGAGTTTAACATCCCAAAACCTCATTATTATTATGAGAGACAACGTAGGGGAGGGCTCCGGCAATTTTGACCACCTGTGGTTCTGTAAAGGGCCCCTCACCAGGCTCCCAAAATACAAAAAAGGCGTGCAATATTCTTTCCGGATATTTCGCGCCCCTTTTGGTGCACTACTCTGATGTGGACAGTAGTTCTCGCGACGTCTACAGCATACATGCTTTCGATTCGTTGATATACGCGAAATATAACATGTTATTTGTCTCCTGCACTGCTTTCCCATAAAGCCTCTCATTCATTCTTTTTGTCTCGCATGAATATTATGCACAATCAACCAACCAAAGTTTATTTTTTCTGTTTACAACTGGGAAAACAACAATAACAGTGTGGCACTGAGAAGTGCAAAATCTTGATAGGTACTGGCGCTTAGCTCTGATATTGTTCACGTGAATTTAAGAACTAAGGTGCGAGGAGGATGCACCGTGTGTACGAAGTAGAGGAAAAAAATCTCCCGCTAGTCTTTACACGCGGAATGGGAAGTGGCCTTTTAACGTGCACCCAAATCTGGGCACACGGCCCTACTGTATTTTCACCTGCATCAAAAATGCAGCCGCCACAGCCAGTATTCGATCCCGCGACATGCGTGCCAGCAGCCGAGCCCCTTAGCCACTTGACCACCGCGGCGGGGCAGTAACAAGTGCATGACTGTGTCTTTGGGAATAGGCTTACGCCACTATTTTCAGCTACCTTCTAAGGTGGCTAGAAGCGGCACCTCTCTGCTGGTTTCGAAGTATTTTATGCTGTTTCTTTCGTTGGCGTCTGCAGCGGCTCCACTTTCTAGCACACCGCTCCAACTTTGCATTCCACCCCTCCACTTTTTTCACTTTATTAGGGGCGAAGCTCCTTAGGGCGTGGGCTGTGCGTCCCCTGTAGCCTGTATGTAGCCACCTCTAGTTTAGTTCTTGCAGTGTTCACTAGATGGCGGTACCGTCCCCTGTATGTAGCCACCTCTAGTTTAGTTCTTGCAGTGTTCACTAGATGGCGGTACCGTCTCTTGTATGGAGTTCAGTTCAGGCTGTCAAGGTGGTTGGACGTGTTTTTTGAGCGCTCCGGATCGACTGCGCAGATAAGTGTTTTTGCATGTTTTGAGGTAGTCTTTATAATTATAAGGCAGCGGTTGAAGTCTTCGTAGTACTTATTTTATGGTACGGCTTTTTCGGGGGCCAGACACAAGGTATTTATTAGTTAGTGCGGGTGTGTGTGTTTGAAATTTTTTTTTGTTTTTTTTTGCCACCCCGTGGGGGAGGTGCGCGTACATTGAACACGCAAATTTTTGTGGTAGAGCTTAGACTTTCCTTTTTTTTTCTTCGAAGTGCAGGGCTTGAGTTTAGTAATTATTGAGTATAGGGACAATTGGTGTCAGAAAGGTATGGTTAAAAAGACCGTAAAGTGTTCAGGATGTGGAGTGGGTTTGAAAGTGGACCCAAGCGTAGAAGCGGATGGAGAAGAGGCTGGCACGAAGTGTAGGCAATGTAAGGTCGACGAAAAAATGGAGAAAATGATGGTTGCCCAGAGTGAACTGCTGAGAAGAATCGCCGAGCTCGAGACTGCGGTGGCGACAGAGCAAGAAAAAACGAGGGCAATGGGAGAAAGACTGAAGTCCACCGAGGAAGCGCTAGCGAAGCTGAACAAAGAAGCGACCTACCGAGAGAACAGTAAGGAACCGGCAACGAGAACGGTGGAGAAGGAAAAGCAAGCAAGCTTAGAAAAAACAGGTTTAGCCGGTTCAACTGTCGCAAGGCCCAGCTTCAGCGAGGTAGTGGTGGGGCAGGAAGGGAACAAAGCAGCCGGCGTCACAGGTGCAAGTAGCCCCCAGGTGCAGAACGCTCCAGCTGAAAAGTCACAGCATGTGATAATAGCCGGGGACTCGAATTTAAATCGATGCACAGAAGCCATCAAAGAGAGGGTAAGAGGTGACAATAGAGTTGCGGTAGGAGCGTTCCCAGGATGCAAGCTGGAAGAAGTCATGAGGCAAGCGAGCGCAAAGCTCAAAACGTCAGCTGAAAGACGAAACCTCGTGATAATTTCAGGCGGTTTAAACGATGTCCTCAATGAAGATGCAGAAGGACTAGCAGCCACACTGGCGAAAGGCATGGATGACATGCGCGCATCTTCTCCTAAGGTACAGGTAGTGATATGCACGATACCGGAGGTACCGGTGCGTGATAGCAACCTGCAAAGAGCTGTGGTCAACGCAAACCAAGAGATATGGCGGATGAGTCGAGAGAAAGGCTTTGAGGTGGTGGAAATAAACAGAGAGGTGCATAGGTGGGGGGTTTTCAACGAGACAGAATTCACTTCGATGGGCGGCTAGGTCATGAGGTGGGTTGGCGACTTGCAGGAGGCGCAGTAGCTTTTTTGGGGGGCAAGCGAGCCCTTCGGGGTGCAGGATAGCTAGTAACGAGGAAAACAACCAGGGAGACTCTTCGACAGCTGGTATGGACGGATACGATTCCAAAGTGGCACCAATATCTAAGATAGGTAGAGTCCGGGGCATAAATAGACGTAGCCACGAGCGCCGAGCCAATTCAGACATAGGGTATATTAACATGCAGGGTGGTAGGAACAGGCTGAAGTGGGAAGAGAAAGAAGAACAGCTAAGGGAAGAGAGGCCGATGGTATACGGTTTTGTATAAACACATCTCAGGGACATGGAACAACCTCCGAACAATCCGGACTACGCGTGGGAATATTGTAACAGAACAGAAGGCAGCAGAAAGGGGGGTGGTATTGGGGCATTCATTCACAAAAGTACAGACTGGCAAAGGGTCAAGCAGGAGTGCAAGGAACATTTATGGCTAAAAGGGAAAGTGGCAGGTCAAATGACACTCCTTGGTTTCGTTTACTTGTGGACGGGAGCAAAGGCCAGAGAGGAAAACCAGGCAATGGTAGAGTGTATATCAAAGGACATTCAGGAGTTAGGAAGAGAGTGCGAGATAATTATACTAGGAGACATGAATGCGCACATAGAAGATATAGATGGGTATACCGACCCGACAGGCAAAGTGATCATGGATATGTGTGAAAGGCTTGATTTGATCATTTGCAACAGTACCGAGAAGTGTGAAGGGCAAATAACATGGGAGGTAGGAAGGCTTCAGTCGACGATAGATTATGCACTGATGTCACATAGGATGTATGATAAGCTCAGGGGAATGCACATAGATGAAGGTGGCTCTAGAAGTCTGGGTAGCGATCACAAACGTATCAAGCTAAGTTTTGGAAGAGCAGTGAAAGTGGGAAGGAGACAAGATGAGCAACCACAGGAAAATTTTTATCCAGAAAGGCAAATTGAAATAGCCACTAAACAAATTGAGAAAGTAATCACGGAGGATAACAAGACAGTGTGGACATACACGAATCTAATTAGACTCTTTGAGCTAGAGCTTGTTAAGACGCGTGACAAATCACCCCGGAAAAGAAGACACAAACCCAAAAGTTGGTGGGATGAGGAAGTTAAGAGAGCCATAGCAAAACGTCAGGAAGCCTCTAGGGAACACAGACATGCTAAACAGCGGGGTGAACCGACAGATGATGTTGAAAGAAAATGGGCAACCTTTCTAAGCTGTAGAAGGAATGCATCCCTTCTGATCAATGAAAAGATTAGAAGGAAGGGAGCTCAGTGGCTGGCAGAAGTACATAAAAAAGATAGAAAGGCAGCTGCGAAGTTTTGGAACCATCTAAACTCCCTAAGAAATGAGACGAGCCTAGAGCAGAGTTTTATAACTACAGCCCAAGGTGCTAGGCTAGAAGGGGACCAAGCTATTGAATATATAAGAACAAGGGTGACAGAAAAATTTCAACAAAGTACTTTATGCACCACAATAGACAAGGACGAATCAAGTGGCGCAATGGCTCCATTTTCACAACAAGTGTGGGAAAGGGCTGAGAAAAGGGTTCCTAGTAGTACATCAACAGGCCCAGATGGCATTCCAATTAGGCTGATAAAGACATTAGGTCCGAAGTCTAAGCAGGCTTTGAGAGAGGCAGTGAGCAAAATAATAATCGATGGTGAAGTTCCCAATGGGTGGAAACTTAGCAGGATGAGCATGATCTATAAAGGAAAGGGGGGAAAAGCTGACATAAACAACTACCGTCCTATAACAGTGACATCAGTGGTCTACAGGCTGGCGATGCAAATTATAAAGGAAAGACTGCAGGCGTGGATAGAGGATGAGGGGGTGCTGGGGGAACTGCAGAATGGGTTTCGGAAACACAGGAGGTTGGAAGACAATCTGTTCTCACTGACGCAGTGCATCGAAATAGCAGAAAAGGAACACAGGCCCCTGTGGCTAGCATTTTTGGATATCAAGGGAGCGTACGATAGCGTGGTTCAAGAGGAATTGTGGGGAATACTGGACACACTAGGCGTGGAACATGTAGTCACTAATCTTTTAAAGGGTATCTATAAAGGTAACAAGGTAGTTATAAAGTGGAAAAAACAGGTATCCAAGCCTGCAGAGGTAAAACGGGGGCTTAGGCAGGGGTGCCCCCTGTCACCCTTATTATTCATGATGTACCTACAAGGATTAGAGGCAAAATTAGAGGGAAGTGGACTGGGCTTCAACCTCTCTTTAGTCAAACAAGGAAAACTTATTGATCAGGCACTACCAGCATTAATTTACGCAGATGATATAGTGCTAATGGCCAACAACAAGGAAGATTTGCAGAGATTGATGGACATCTGCGGTAATGAGGGAGATAGGTTAGGTTTTAGATTCAGTAAGGAAAAATCAGCAGTCATGATTTTCAATGACAACGAAGGTAGTGAGCTTAGAATACAGGAGGTCACGCTATAGATAACAGATAAATACAAATATCTGGGCGTATGGATAAGCAATGGGACCGAGTATCTGAGGGAACAAGAAATATACGTGACGACTAAAGGTAACAGGAATGCAGCAGTCATGAAAAATAGGGCACTGTGGAATTACAATAGGTATGATGTTGTGAGAGGAATATGGAAAGGGGTCATGGTTCCTGGGCTGACGTTCGGCATTGCGGTCTTGTGCATGAGATCAGAAGTTCAAGCAAGATTAGAAATTAAGCAACGTGGAATAGGTAGGTTTGCTTTAGGAGCTCACGGGAATACACCAAATCAGTGAGTACAAGGTGATATGGGATGGACATCATTTGAGGGCAGGGAAGCTAGCAGCAAGATAAAATTTGAGAAACGATTGAGAGAAATGGGGGAAGAGCGTTGGGCTAGGAAGGTTTTCAGCTACTTGTACATGAAGAATGTCGATACAAAATGGCGGAAGCGAACCAGGAAGTTGACTGGTAAATACTTAGAAAACAGCAGGTGGCCAAACCAAAAAGAACTATCGGTTAAGAAGAAAGTGAAGGAAACGGAGACTGACATGTGGAGAATGGGCATGATTAAGAAGTCCGCACTAGAGATCTATCAAACTTTTAAGCAAGAAATTGCCAAGGAAAGGATCTATGATAATACTCGGGGTAGTTCTCTACTGTTTGAGGCCAGGACGGGAGTACTGCGAACCAAGACATATCGGGCCAAATACGAAGGGGTAGACACAGTATGCAGTGCGTGTGGAGAGGAAGAAGAAACTGCCGAACACTTGATAATGTTCTGTAAAGGGCTTCACCCTATAGTTCAGGATGATGGCGCAGAGTTTTTCAAAGCACTGGGGTTTAGGGACCGGGAGGGCAAAATAAACTTTAAGCGGGTAGACTTAACCAGAAGGAGGTTATCTGATTGGTGGCTAAGGTCAAGACACGAGTGACAATTAAACTCTTCACTGCAAAGTACGAATCCTCAAAGTCACTTTTTAAGGAAAAAAATAAATATAGTTTTTGGTTCATTAGGTGTTACGGCTTGGTGGCGCTAGCCACCACCCGATCTAAAGGGTACAGCCATATCCATCCATCCATCCATTTAGCCACCTCTCGTTTAGTTCTTGTAGTGTTTACTAGATGGTGGTACTTGTAGCTGATGATGAAAAGATGCAAGATGTTATAAACTAGAAAGCGGTACTTGTAGTTGATGAAAGACGCGAGATCTTATAAAATAGGAATGATGTCACATATGGCGCGTGTCATTGGTTGAAGGCAATCGTTCGATTTAGTGCGGCGACGTACGCTAGGGGGAGCGTTGTAATAAAATCCGTTCGCTGTTGGCGCGCGCTCGGAGTCGCCGGATGGATAAGGCTGCACAGCGGAGAGAGCGCAAGGCGGCAGCAGCGCGCGCTCGCAGACAGAATCCCGATGTGCGAGACGCGCGAGGTAAGAGACATCGCAAGCCATCCATCGTCTAAGAACAAATAAAAGTTGATTTGTGTATATACACACACAGCGTTTCTCACGTCTTTAGATGATGATCGACTGGGCGAATTACACGGAAGATTCACAGTTTACCGATGAATCCCTCCGGAGCTTCGCCCATTCATCATCATTCACCCCGTGAATATGCCGTAATTTTTTGCTTCTCCTTCCCCCAAACTCAAAGAAGAGAACACTTTGTAACATGGCAACCTAGCTTGCAATGATGCGAGGGCTGCACTCTTCTGCTTTAGAGATTTTTTTTTCTTTTGAGACGGCGAATACTAACGGGACATACGCTGCCACCAAAAGATGACGGCACTACTAACCCCCTTTAAACTAACTTCTATCGAAACGTCCGCCAGCCTGTCTGAACCACTCCCCACTTTTCACCCTGATTACACCACTTCGATGATACTAGTAAGATTATTGCTTATTGTGTAAACGCTATCGTCGGTTACCTTGTTTAGTGCCTCGAATTTAATCTGAAGCGAAACTCTGAATTCGTGTACTGTCGGTCTCACTGCAAGTGCATAATTAGCTTCTTGCATGTCCTTTTTTTATTTTTTAAAGCTAGGTGAACACGAGCGCTTACTAATATACGACTACTGCATCGGATCTTGCGAATTACTTCAACATTTTCTACAATGCCTGGGTGCGCACACAGATTCAAGTGTATATTATTTTTAATTTTTTCATTAGTACTTCGTCATGCCCACTCACGGTTAGCCCATTTCTCAAGAAAGTATTCAAGATCCTTAAATGATTACGTTCCGCGAACTGTAGTAATACCTCCCCTCTGGCATTTCTAGAGCCGATGCCATAATGCCCCGCTGCGTGGTCTCTGGCCTCTTTCATTCCTACGTTGGCACTGAAGTCGCCCACCAGAATAGTAATCTGTGACATGACCTAAATATTGGTTGACTCTTTGTCTTCATAGAAACGTTAACCAAACGGTCATCAAGGCTCGATGTAGATGCGTAGGCATGTACCACCTTAATGCTAAATATTTTGTTAACTTAATACAATACTTGCTACCCTTTCACACGTGCTATAGTATTACATCCCATTTAACACCCTCTAATTCCTATAACAACATAGCTATGCTAGCCTCACTAAAGAGCGTTTTACGTTGAACCTAGCCAAGCTGAGACTGCAATGATGGTCTATCCAGACACAGAGCTCACTAGCACTCTATGCTGCGTCCTAGGTCTGACCACGACCTTGGACAGTTCTTTCGCAGCCACTGCAGGCTGGGGTTAAGCGGCGTATTCATGGGAGGTTGAGGCCAGGTACTGCACTAGAGTGGCTGATATAGCTTGGTGACAGAGTGTATTTACGGCAGCTGGTCGCCAGTGAGGCTGCACCCGAGACCTCTCCTTTGAGAATGGCCCGGAAGCTTCATTTTAACCGCATTTTATCATTGCATGCTAGGCTGCTGCGCTAGCTCCGAGTAGGGGGTTCTGTTGCCCTTTTCAAGGACTGTAAAATACCACCTGGCCACCAATCAGCTCTCAACATCACCTGACTTGTCATTCGCCTGCACTTCTCTTCTTAACTGTTTGAAAGTACATTTTTCTTTCCAGCTACTTCTATGTGATTGTTACGTTTATCGTACGCGTCGCGGGCGGTTGGAGTGCATCAAAATTAAACGCGAAAAGTTTCTAACTGCTAAAAAACAGACAGGCGCGGCCTTTAAGGCTATATCATATTTTCTTCGCATTTTGGATCAGTAATCAAAACTCGATTGATTGATTGATTTGTGGGGTTTAACGTACCAAAACCACCATATAATTATGAGAGACGCCGTAGTGGAAGGTTCCGGAAATTTTGACCACCTGGGGTTCTTTAACGTGCACCCAAATCTGAGCACATGGGCCTACGACATTTCCGCCTCCATCGGAAATGCAGCCGCCACAGCCGGGATTTGAACCAGTGACCTGCGGGTCAGCAGCCGAGTACCTTAGCCACTAGACCACCGCGGCGGGGTAGTAATCAAAACTCTGGTAAACAGGTATAGAAGTAGACAGTTGCCCTAAGTCGGGGGTCAGATATACGTACCAGTATTTTTTGCGTATGCATTTAACTCCGAACTAGGTGATTGCCGGAAATATTTACGACATGGACAATAAACGCAGTTTAGGGCACTAATTATAATAATCATCCTGCTTACGCATAATTACGAAAAAATACCTCATTTTAACTTACATTATTCAAAAACTCTAAGACTAAACGCATACGCACGATCGCTCGACATCGCGCTGTACTCAGAAATGCTCTGTTCACTGGCTTTTCGCACAGTCTTCTCGCACGCTCTCCTCGCATATCAGTCTTTATTTCCCACCCTTTTCGGTTTCCTTCAGCCACAAGTTGGAGGTACACACACACACACACACACACACACACACACACACACACACACACACACACACACACACACACACACACACACACACACACACACACACACGCTCGTGGACACAAAACGCACTCTGAAATCATTCAGACGCACACACGAAATGGTTCCTCGAAGATGGAGGGGACGAGGCCCCACCCTCTAACGGCCGACGAGCAAACGTATTACTGATGGGAAAAAAAGGGCAACAAGAAAACAACACTCAATGGGTTCCACGTGCACTCGGTCGCCTAGCAGCCAATAACGTCTTCGTTAATCTAAAAAATGATAAAAGTAAACGCACACGTCAATACAAAAGCAAGATCACTTCCTTCGTCGAAAAAAAGAGGAGAAAAAAAAAGAAACTTTAGGCTCACACAGTTCACTCGGTAAGTCTTGCCGCGCACTAAAATTCCCAACAGAGAGCCAACGTAGTCACGATGCACTTGCGTAGGGGTGATCCTTGGCACAGTTACGGGCTGAGCGTCTCGGTGCCGATTCCTGCCCTTTCCCAATCCCTCGCGATGTCTCGCATAGCTTCTCGTTCCACTGCATTCGTAGAATAGGGCCGAACAGCAACGGAGATACTGCCAGGCATCTTTTTTATGTCCGTCGTAAGTAGGCGTGTTCATTCAAGTTTGTTGAAGTTGGCGGTGGAACGATTCTGGAACTAATTTGAGAGGCATGCAAGTTCAGGTTTTTGCGCTTCTGTTAACCAAGTACTGACTGTTACTACCTCATGCGTAATTGGCCGTTGCGTTTCCGTAACCTGAATCTGCTCTGTCTCAGTCACGCCGCACTCTTCTAGGCAGTCGTATACTTCTCCATCTTCCAAGCAGGGATGTTCCCTACCATCACGTCTTCAACTTGCTGCTTTTTACGAATAACCAAGTCTTGTTCTCTGGACGCGAATACTGGTGCAATAACATTTGTGCCCATTATGTCAACGGTGATTTCGCGCCCGAAGTTGTCGAACAGCAGTGCGTCAGTGTCGTTAGACAGCGGTGACTGTCGCAACCAGTCCACAACGTTGGTCGACGGTGTGGTCTTCTCGGCAGTATGCAAACGCACTTTCGAGCATGTAACACTACGCACTATATTAGAAATTGGGCACTCATCTTTATGCCAGAATCGCAAGCTGCCGCAAACTTTCGTATATGTGGCGTATGGCAGCTCAGTAAATGTGCGGCCCACAATCAAGTCGACTGATTTGGCCTCGGCTGGCAAGACAAGTACCGCGATGTCCCTGCCCACGACACCATAGATCAATATATCTGCCCTACACTTGGCAATGGCGCGAAGAGCCAGAATTCCTGAATCCAGAAGCCAAACAAATTGGTAGCGTCTTCCAACAGTTTCGCTCCACATCGGACCACTGCAGATTCCCGCAGTAAGCATCCATAACTACCTTTGTCTACCATTCCGACCAACTTTCTGTTGCCGTTCCATTTACCATGCTTTAGGATCGCGCCATCGTCAATGATATCTCATGAGACTTAGCTGGTCTCGTTTATGTAGCTACTCTCTTCGCAATGTCTTTGAGTATGCCAGTCTTCCCGAGTTTCAGACATTTTTCACTCGTCTTTCCTCTGGGCAATTCCATCAAATGTGTCCAAATTTCAAGCAATTGTAACATTTGCGCTCACTTTTCTGATTTGTGACAGGTGGCCGCTGGTCCCGCCTGTCGTACCCGGACGCATCCTGCCGCGGCGCCTTCGGTGCAGGTTGCATACGAGGCGCATCAGGCTTCGCTCTCCGTTCAGTCGCTGTCCCGAAGTCTTCTCGTCGCTCACGGTTGATTTTCTCGAACTCTTTAATATCAAGCAGCAGGTCATCTTCGTCCAGAAACAATCTCCCAAGGCGATGGTGCATAATTCTCATGATCGCAGACCAGTCAGCACCTGTTTCCTCGTGTAGCTGAAGTCCAAAAGTCCAAGTGAACTTTGCGGCAATGACGTACAGTGGTGAGCACTGTTAGGGTGAACACGCGAGCGCGCGGCCGACGGCACTATCAGCGCCACGTAACAGCCATCGTTGGAAACATTGCACATGCGCAGCATGTGCTTTGCGAAACACTCTTTCCACCGCGCGCATCACGTCATCGATACGCTTGTTCGTCGTCTGCTAGCCGCATTTTTGTTCGCTGAGCTGATACCTTCTGCATTTAAAGGTCTATCTGGATTGAAGATTGCCGCGTGAAGGAAAAAAGTGAGTGTAAGCGGGATAATTATTATAATTTTGTTCAAAGAAATCGCACTTTTGCAAGTGATGTTAAACAAGACCATAAGAATAAATATAAAAACATGAGCAAATCTAATAGCGAGACATGTGACCACTTACAGCAACGAATGCAGCTATTTTGGACGGTAACGAGTCCTAAAGTGATCGAACTTATTCCCGCTCGGCTTTCATGATTGATATGTGGGGTTTAACGTCCCAAAACCACCATATGATTATGAGAGACGCATCCCACTCGGCTTTCAGCCTTTCCCACTCGTTGCTGACTTGCGCCAGCAAGTGATCCGAAGTAGCGAAATAAAGGGGCTTCCTTGCCAAAAAAGCTTTCAGACGGCCCCACACGTTTTCTATCACATTCAGGTTCGCTCCTTTCGGAGGCTATTCCAGTAGCTGCATGTGCTGCTCCACCTCGAACTCCTTGACAGCCCGCGCCATGTGTAACGGTGACCGGTCCTGTTGGAACGGGTAATCACCGTCTGGGAATAAACTGCTCGCATTTGGCAACAGCACATTGTTCAAAATGTTGCAGTATTGTCCGACGATAAGTGTCCACGTATACTTTGCGGGGCCCTAAACCATATCTTGAAACAGCAACCCACACGCTCACACTCGATTTCCTACTGGCAGAAACACCTTGCACGTTGTCTGGGTCGTTCCTGCATGGCATTTTGACGTTAACTAAAACCATTGCTTTTCAAAGCAGGGAGTTTGCCTCTCTGTGTGCCTGGTAGTCTCCAAACACGCAATCTTTGGTCTTGTCGCGTCGGAAACGTCGACTCATCCGAAAAGATGATGCGACCCAACTCTTCTGATGTCCATGCTTCGTGCAACTCAGCGAACTTCCGTCGTGCGTCCTTGTGTGCCGTCGTTAGTAGTGGCTTCTGCGCTGCGACCCGACTGCGAAGGCCCACAGAACGCAGGCGACGTCGAACAGTGGTGTCCGAAACGTCCAAATCCAAGTGCTCGTGCATCGCTGGGGCTGGCAAGAAAGGGTTACGAACAGCAGCTGCAACTATGAGGGCGTCTTCATCGTCTGTGGTAGCTTTAGGGCGGGGCGCGCATGGTGCATCCTGAATGCGACCTTTATACTTGTAGGCTTGAATTATCGTATTCACAGCCTTCAGGCCTATTAACTAAAGCGCCAATATAACGTTGGGAATAACCTTTCAGGGAAAGATTGACAATTGAGTGCCGTTCATCAATCATCAAGAACCCTAGCCATAATACGATCTGGCGACAGAATGAACGGCTGCAAAAGATGTTTGGTGGCTTTATATGCGGCGTTGCATGCACAACAATTTTGAAGGGAACGAGTAGACACGCCCCCATAGATATACAAGTTTTTTTTGTCTTGTTCTGTTCAAGCACAGATGTTTAAAGAAATCTTAAAATGCAGAATGCATGGGCTTAGAAAACAGAAATGCGGCTAGCAGACGACGAACAAGTGCATTCATGACGTCATGTGCATGGTGCAAGAATTATTTCGTGGAAGGCGTAATGCGCATGCGCAATCTTTGCAGTGATAACCGTAACGTGGCGCTGACAGTGCTGTCTGCCACGCGCTTGCGTGTTCACCTTAACAGTGCTCACCGCTGTACCTTGGCGTGGAAGTACGCAGCCGTGTTTTCATTTCTCTGCTGCACACGTTCCTGCACCCGCCTCCAAGGCTCCGCCACTCAAGTCTGGCTATGAAAGGTCTGCCGGAAACTTTGCTCGAAATCGTCTCACAACAAAAAATCCGCAGACCTGGAGTTGTACCTGTCCTTGGCGGCGCCGATCAGGTGGCTCTTCGCCGTTTCAACCAGAAACGGCGTTGGCCACCGGTTAAGCGTCACCGTCTTCCGCAGACTCTCCATCCAATCTCACGCTGCTGACGCACAACCAGCACCGACAAAACCAGAGATGTTTTTTGCTGAAATCACGCATTACCTGGAATGCGGTGACGTCCGCCTGGCGTGGAACCCCCGATGATTTCGGCTGCAAGAGGCGCCGGTTGATGTTAAAGCACTTTCACAGGCAGTTCACCATTTCTTGCACTGGGGTGATCGTAGTGCTCGCTAGCGCTTCTATCTAGTTTTAGCCCTTCCTAAATTCAGTCCAATCCCACTTCTGAGGGTGTTAGAGCATGCATGCATTTAACGCTAAACTAGATGATGGCTGCAAGTATTAACAACATAGACATTAAACGCCATTCAGGGCACTAAACGTAATAAACACATGACAACCTGGAATAAAAAGGTAAAACGGTTGATTATAATTATTACAAAGAAGACTTAATTAGAACTTAAATTATTCCAAAACACTAAGACTATACGCACACGCACAATCGCTCAACATCGCGCTGCACTCACAAACTGTCTGTTGGCTCGCTTTTGGCACAGTCTTGTCATGCGCTCTCCTCGCATATCAGTCTCCATTTTTCACGCTTTTCGGACTCCTTCGGCTACAATTTGGAGGCACACACACACGCTCGTGGACAGAAAATGCACTCGTAAACCACTCAGACGCACATATGAAATGGTTCCTCGAAGATGGAGGAGACGAGGTCCCGCCCTCTAACAGCCAACGAGCAAACGTATTACCGATGAAAAAAAATTAAGAAGAAAACAACACCAAATCGTTGCCGCGTACAGTATTTACAGCTATGGTTAGCCTAAGAACGTAAACTATTCAATGAAATGGTGAAGAACGAATTGTTTCTTGTTATAGAAAGCAGCGAAAGGCATAAAACTTCCTACAAAAGTGGTTACGTGCTTGCATCACTCACCACAAAGCGTCTCCTTGAATTGCTGAACCCCGATGACTCTCAGAAGCACATTTATGCACGTGGTGTCGCGCGGACATATAGCTGTGTAAGCATGTGTAATTCGTAGCATGCTTTAGACCACGGGTGGTTGTGCGAATGAAATCTTCTCGACCTTCTATGCACCCACTACTTGGGATCAAGAAAAAATGTGCAGTGACGTGTGTGCCTTTTGTAATGAGAGGCCAGCTTTAAACCATGAAGTACTCATAATCACACGATGTGACGCCCGATTTCAATATACGGCCACCACTTTGTAGCACACCGCCTTGTAGCACACCGCTTCGTAGCGGTGTGCTACAAAGCGATGGTGATACATTGCCAAGATGAATAATTAGTGCGTTAATGCACGTTGTATTGCGCAGCAGGTATACAAAACGCATGTGACTGTAAAGTAATCAAGTTACCTTCACTTCAATTACAAGCAGAGTAAGTTATTTTCACTTTATTTTCAAGTGGACACACGCCTTTGAGGTAGAACACACAGTTAGCGCGCAAACGACCCAGGTCAGACCCTTTTTAGACCCGAAAAACCGATCTTCAATCTACAATCTTACCGAGGATATTTATTATATATTTTATTTGCATTGTTCTCAATTTACTGGTCTCGCATAGGGTAATTTTTTGCTCACAACTAACGACGCCCCCACTGACACCGACGACGGAAATTCCGCGAAACGATCTTTTTAACGCAATCGCATTAACAGCGTGAGACACTTGTCGCGTACGTCATGAACTCTTTTCACTCAGTCACGTAATAATAAAATTTAACTTATATGAGTCAGCTATTGCTCATCCATAAGGAATATGACATAAATGAGTTCTTACACTAGGCACATTATCGCACAGCGACGTCCATTTTATTTAGATGAAACTGACGCCATTGTTCTAACGTGAATTCCGAGACTAAGTTGTCCCACTGATTACCTTTGGCTTCAGTGAAGTCGACGTCCCTGGTGAGCCCTCGATCAATCGCATGCTCAGCGGGGCGCAGAAAAGAATATACCGACAAGCCTTTTCGTCTCACATATATTTCTTTTGTAAAAGCAACGTTTCTCATGCAGCTTTTACAAAAAGTCTTTTGCAACTGTAGTCCGTCTTCGAAAAAAATTTTGGATATGGTCATGCAAACGACATACACATCACCCAAAATGCACAACAATGTTGCAACTCGCAATGCTTGACCTAAGGCAATCAAAAATGTTGTATGGGCCACTACTTGCTAACTGCTTCACGTTGACAGGAGTAAACTATATTGGAATCGCCTTGTTTTTCCCACACCATGAATAAAACTGCGAGCGTCTCTGTTTCCAAACTCACCACTACTGGGTACCAGTCTCTAGTTCGATCTCAGGTTAGCGACTAAGTGTCGCGCTGGATAGTGTGACGCCGCAGCGTTGTTTTACTGAGAAACAGTGGGTAATCTCTTCAAACAGTTCGACGGCGTTAGAATGACGGTGTCCGTTCCATAAGTAACTATATTGGGACTCTGTGCTTTGCATGTCTTTACTAGACCTAAAAGACATGAACAAATCAGTCACATGCAAGGCACAAACAAATTAAAGAGATGTCCCCATAAACGACGAAGATGAACAACACCATGTAATGACGGTCAAGTACAAGTGTTGAAGAAGCAGCTTACACGGGGTGTCCCACATAACTTGAGCCAACAATTTGAGAGTGAAAGACACTTAGGAAACTAATTGAACGAAACGTATGCTACTGACACTAGCCTGTGGTTCCTCGGGCTACTTTTTATTTCTTCCAATACTAATTATTTCATAATTTCTAATTATCATTTTTATAATGAGCTGGAAACCCAAAATAATAACACCGAGGTGTAGAGCACTTTCAGAAACCACCAACAAAATTGTTTCCTGTGCGACACGTCTTGCGCTGTTACTTTTTTCACGTTGTAAAGAAAGTCCGCGAAACGTGAAAAGAAGCCGTGTGACGTACCGCCAGTGCACTGCTAAAGTGCTGCTATAGGCTTTCTACAGTGAGCTTGTAAAGTCTATCAGTTGTTAACAATGCCATTTTTTTTCTTCATTGCCCTCATGCGTCAGTATCTGCCAGTATCCCGAACATGAATGTAGGCTCGATAAGTACTGGACCCCCTGTAGCAAATCCAAGGCATCGCCTATACGTGGCACAGGGTATAAACCCTTGCACTTAATTTTTTTAGCACCCGGTAACCTACGCAGAGCTGCACAGAACCGTCCTTTTTTTTTACCAAGACGACAGGTGATAACCAAGGACTAGTCGATGGGTGTATGATCTTCCGTCTCAACATATTGTCAAGGTTTTTTTTTTTTCGATGACCTTCCGTTTGGCACAGATACGCGATATGGTCGATGAGAAACGATGGAGACCATTGGTCTCGATACGATGCGTGGCGACGTGCCTCTGTTCTCATACAAGAGAATGGACGTTAAACGAAGTTGCGAGCTTGGTCAGTATGGACGTTAAACAAAGTTGCGAGTTTGGTCAGTAAGGCAAGGCGCTGTTGTGCTTTCAAAGGCGTCAGGTCGGTGCTGATGGTGGTTTCGAGGGCGGAGATAGACGTGGAACTTTGAACAGAGGGATATTCAGGGGAAGCCTCCTGAACAGCAACCACATAGAATGGCTTCGATGTAGTGCGGCGATCCAACGTAATGCTCTTCGCAACCAGAATATTTTCGGACGTCGGCTTTCTTCACAAAATAAGGCGAAGCCATTGATAAAACAAACGAGCCCCTATGCGAAGTCTCTACTTCTGTTGACAAAGCGTTGAGATAATTGTACGAGCATATCGCCACGACCAATGCCATCAAACATAATTTCAATGATTCGCTCATTGCGCGGAGGTAGCTCAGTGTCTTCTACAGTAAAAAAATGAATGATGCGTCATCGTAATGAATTCAATAGTCAGTATTGTTCATGTGTAGAACGTGTTAGTGGCAGCATATGGAAGTGGACGTCGTTGAAAGAAATTCCCACCCTAATGGGAGCTGTTCGGCACATGATGTAAGCAGTGCGAGTGGTATATAATGCAGATTTTTACTGATTTACACACGAACAGTGCGCATGACGGAAGGTCTAAGAGCGTCCCTTTGAGCAGCGTGCGACGTGGGTTCATTGTAGGGCGCAGTAACATTGAGGCAGCTTTCCCTCTGAAGGCTGCATATTTTGGTTTTTCGGGCGGTGGTTGGTGAATTGAGAGGCTGGTCGTAGGGGCGATGTAAAGCTGCGAAAAGGGGATGGCGAGTGATGCCGAGCAACACGATAGCGAGAAGCCACTTCAGGCTTTGAAGGTGGAGAGGAAGAGATACCGTGAAGCGTGGCGTAATGACGGCGCTGGAGAGTGGCCTCAGTATTGAAGTTGTCCCGTTCGTAAGTGTGGAACCCATGACACTCGTCTTGCTAACGCTTGCGACAGACACGCGTGATGTGCCCACGATATGCACAATAGCGAGATGTTGGTATCGATGGGCGCCATGGTGGATAGTAAAGTTGGTTGCGAGCGTTGGGACCCATGGAAGCTTTGTGTGCTGTCACTGGTAAGGACCATGAAGGCTAGTTGGATGTGCTGGAAGCTAGAGACGCCAAGTGTACTGGCGTCGGCATCAGTGGCATCGATAGAACAATAGGTGGAGTAATTGTGGTAGCTTACGCATAACTTAGTGAGGTCCTAAGGAGCCGACGGTTTATGTAAGCTGCACCAGCAATAGCCACTGACTCCTCCTTAACGACGTCCCGCAAATTGGTACCGGAGGTATTAGAGGGAAAGATTGTGCTTAAAAAAAGCTACCGTTCTTTCGGAATGATTGCGCGGATTCTTACTCGAAACGAGGGGTCGGTAGTAGGGTCGTCGGTGATGGCCGCAGGAAGGTTGTCTGGCTGCAGCCGTGTGGATTCGAGCTCAACCAGGCACTGGCACATAATTACAATGTCAGAGACTGTAGAGGGGTCCTTTACGGTGAAATCATTGAAAGCAACAGGCCTGATGTTTTGGAGAAGATGACGCCCTTAGTCTTGCTCAGTCGTGGAGGCGTTGGCGTGTCGATACCACGAGAAAACATCCTCGATATGAGAAGTATCGGACTCATCGAGCTGTTTGTGGGCATCAAGTCTCATCTACATCAAGCTGGATCAAACTGCTGGAGTACTTGAGACTTGTCATAGATGTTCTGTGAAAACATTTTGCTCGGGAAAGCCAATCTCCTAGTTTAAAAAAACCGAGTATTCACCAGGCTATGAAATAAAACGAAAGGTGGTGGAGCTTGTATGAATCATCTCAATGGTTCGACACACTCACACGCTCTCAAACAATTGGTATTTTGGGAGTGTTTCTCCTGCACAACAATAATTGTTATATACTTCAAGTGCTTTCTTCGTGATATCGTCACTGTTCCGGTAGTTCTCGGTCGTGAAGGGCGCTCCCGTTGTCACTGTAACATAGCATTCGCCACAGGAAAGTGGGCAGTGCCAGGTTTTGAATGAAAGGAATGCGAACATGTGAGATGCGGAATATTGTTGTGTAGTGGAACAATTCTCTAAATACTCCATTAGTTTCTTAGAATGTATGTCTTATTGGTGCAACCAGTCGTCGACATGCTCAATCTGAAGTGCAGCAAACAGAAGGGGCTTGCAATGGGCCCGCTGAGAATCCAAGAGTGAGGATATGCGGCAGTCGCAGCTGGAGTAGTAGATGAAGTGCCCGAGTGTACGTCCTGCGACATGGTGGTGAACGAGTGGCCCAACCGGCCACCTCAGCCAAGCTCCAGGAGGGAAGCAGCAGGCGAGCAAGGATGGGGAATTGAGGAGCGACCTGCACCCCTTGCGACGTAGTGCTTTACACGCCTTTATGAGACCTGGAAGACGTTCATAATTCAGTCACATCTGAGGCACAGAACAATCTAAATAGATGTCTCTACAAACGACGATTAAGAACACCATGGGATGATAGTCATGTACGAGTAATCAAGAAGACTCTTCATTAAGCGCCCCCAATATTAACAAAATAATGATAAAGTGTATATTTCGTGATGTAAAAAAACATCATGTAAAAAGTAGCAGTGACCACCTGGTGGATATTAACTCGCCCCCTTATGATCTTCAAGCGACCACCTCGCTACTACACCACGTTCTATTTGTTTCATGGTTTTTATTAGAATGTGGCTTCGAAGCAAAGGTAAATTGTACGAATTGTATGAAACGTTAGTACAATCACATAATGATGACAAGTGTTTTAGTGTTACAGAGGACACACTTGATTATTAACTAACAGCAATAAAGCTGTAAAGGCTCTTCAAATTGTGTTATACAGAAAAGGTGGTGAGGCAAGCACGATACCAAGTTGTGAGTGGGGACGGGGATTGTGCCGCATGGCCGTGACACCTCAAGGAGGCAGGTGGTCTGTATAATGGCTGTGTCACCAGATGGACGAAGGGGATGATAACTGAGTGGGGGGGGGGGGGGGCACGGAGTGCGAATAAGGCTCAAGCGAACCACAGTGACTCGTTATCCGCGAGTTCAGTATTGTAATCGTCCTCAGAATCAGCAGTAGAAAGTACACAAAAAACGATTGATGCCAGCAAAATTTTGTCTACTGAGATTTATATACGGTGTATAGTGAGATGATATGATAATCTTGTCTATTAAAGTTTATATAACAGCAGCAAGGTTCAGAAAACGTACCCTTTTTGAGGACTCGTGGAAGATTACTGTACCAAATCTAGAATAAGTGCACTTGCACTTCGCATGCAACAATAAATGGTGTCCCACGCTAAGATTGGAAGCCTCCGTAGAAAATTCACGATGTCGTTAACCACCTGGTAAATTATACCTAAACAGATCTTGTCTGGCGCCTTCCCCTTTGTTCTGAAGCTTTACCGAACATGAAAATATCAAGCACTTTTTTAAAGAAAGTGGCCGTTTCAAAATTCAAACGAAAAAAACTTTTTTTCGTCTTTCTGCATGCAGACCTTGCTAGCCCTCCGCACCGAGAGCAGGACTTTCGAGATTCCTTCTGTAATATTATAGACCTTGCAGATGCAACCTCGATTGCACAGTTTCAAATGTCCCATGTTTGGATGGCGAGTTGCCGGACAGCACCAGCGAAAACGAAGCTTCTAACTTGCGGTGAATTTATCGCTTGAGGCTGAAGGTGTGTTTCGAAAGATCCTGAGCCCGCAGAAGTTAAAATAAAGCTATTATGAGTCCCCGAGCGTTTGAAATGTAACGAGGGCAGTGGGCATGGAGCTTGAGAATAGAAAAGGAAGAAGACTTGCTGTGATCGCAGGCTTGCGTTCAGTTAGCCCTTGCTTCAAAAAAAGCTCTCCTTCGCCGAGTCAACTCCTGCTTGTTCAACAACCCGTTTCAAGTGGTGGAAGTGCTGGGTACATCTGGTCCTCACCCTGGAACTTCGCAGCCGCACACTCCAACGACCTCCTACAATGACTGATCTGGGGCCATCTCATGCTGCTACTCCAGATCTCGCACCTGTGCCCTTCTTCTGCGCTGGCGCTCTCCGGCAGCGCGACCCCCCCATATTTGGTGGCACAGAGGACCAAGATGTGGACAACTGGATTGCCGAGTATGAACTGGTGAGCGCCGTTAATAAATGGAACGCAGCCGATAAGCTCACAAATGTGAGTTTTTACCTGACCGACGTGGCAAAACTATGGTACATAAATCATCAAAGTGATTTCAGTATCTGGTCGGAATTGGCGAAAACCCTCGCGGAAGTCTTTGGCCGTCCTGCTGTCCGCCGCCTTCGTGCTGAACAGCGCTTGCGGGGCAGAGTACAGAGAGCAGATGAAACTTTCACGAGCTACATAGAAGATGTGCTATTTCTCTGCAAGCTCGTCGATTCGACTCTGGACGAGGCAGGCAAGATCAAGAACATCATGAAAGGAATCGACGACGGTGCATTCGAAATGCTGGCTGCGAAGAGTCCCCAGACGGTCGCCGAGGTGATTTAGCTCTGCCAAAGCTATGATGAGCTGCGTAGGCAGCGCGCCTCTACACGTTGCGCTGCTCAAGACACCGCGGACATCTCATCCCTCGACTATCGCCACGACACCGTCGACCACTCTGCGTTGATGCCAGTCATAAAGCAATTCATAAGCGAGGAGGTCGCCCGGCAGCTATCTATAATCACATGTACTACCGAGTCGATGGCACCCTTGTCGCCTTCGCTTCGCCAGGTCATTCAATCGCAAGTTGCTAAAGCATTGCCGCCAGCTCAGGCTCCACCAACTGTTACCGCACCACTAACGTATGCAGCCGCAGTTGCTCGGCCACGTGCGCCAGCGTCTCCGGCCATCTACGAAGCTACTCGCCACGTTTATTCTTCGACGCCACCTTCCCGCTCGCTGACCCAGGCTGTGACCCCGGCTGTATCCAGCTGTATATGAAAGAGGTCAGAACGTTTATATGACGCCGCCGCCTGCACGACCATTTACCGTACCTTATTCAGCGAACAGTGCCCCTATGGTCACCCAATGGCGCACTCCGGATAATCGGCCGATATGTTTTTCATGTGGCATCCCAGGCCACGTAGCTCGTCACTGCCGTCGTCGCAGCTTCCCTTCTCATGACATTGAAGGGGCCTCACACTACATGCCAACCATGCCCACTCAGCCGCGATATCTCGTTCCTGCCGATCCACCTCTAGACGTACGTCCCGGTCACCGACCATCCGGCGCAAGCCGTTCACCTTCTCCTCGTCGTCGATCTATTTCTCCGATGTTACGTCGAAACAGCCCACCGCGAGGGGAAAACTGACGGGCGCAGTTCCGGAGGCAAGAACTGCGTTGGCAGCGAAAATTTTAAGACCTAACTGCTGTCCCCCGAACGAAATCGAACTCTATATAGATGGCGTTAAGGTGCAGAAACTTGTTGACACTGGAGCTGCCGAATGTGTAATTAGCGAGAAACTGTGCCGAAACTTGAAGAAAGTGACCACACAACTTACCAACCTATCTTTGCAGACAGCTACGTCCCACCATATTCAGCCTTCAGCTTTGTGCACTGCACGAGTCGTCATTCAAGGTGCGATGTACGTCGTCACATTTGTAGTTTTATTCCGTTCTTCGCATGACGTTATCCTTGGGTGCGACTTTCTTTCGTCAAATTCTGCTTTGGTCGACTGCGCTCGTTCTGAACTCGCGTTATCTGTGCCGTGCTATGACCCCAACGATGGTGCTTCGTGTAGAGTGTTTGCTGCTTCTGACGTTGACATTGCGCCTTTCTCAGCTGTTGTTGTCTTGGTGTCGTGTGCCTCCCCTCCTAAATCGCCTGTGTTGTTTATGCCATCGGTCCCATCTTCGTGCCGTCGAAATATCATGGTTCCGTTTGCCGTCGTCATTTTTCGCAATGGTCACGCTGCCATTTATGTGTGCAATCCCTCGGACAGCCCGTCATCCCTACTACGTGGAGAATGCCTGGGAAGCTACGAACCTTACGAGTGCATTCTTCCGGCTACTATACCCGATTCTACGGTTTCGCTCCCAATTTGTGCTGTCACTCCTACCAACGCGCCTAATGATGCTCTGGGCGTATTCTCGGATGCCATCTACTCTGAGCTCGCACCAACTTAGTGCGAAGAGATTATAAATCTTCTTGTCCGCTTTCGTTCTTTATTCGATCGTGACCAGCCAGGCTTAAGCCGAACCTTTGCGGTTGTTCACCGTATTGACACCGGTCAACAAGCCCCGCTAAGGCAGCGTTGGTACCCTGTGTCATCTGCTGAACGCCGTGTCATCGACGAACAAGTGGACGACATGTTGAAACGTGGCATCATCGAGCCCTCCAACAGTCCATGGGCTTCACCGGTTGTTCTCGCCTAGAAAAAAGACGGATCCATCCGGTTCTCCGTTGACTACCGCCGACTAAACAAGATAACACACAAAGACGTATACCATCTGCCGCGCATCGATGATGCTTTGGACTGCCTACAAGGAGCAGAGTTCGTTTCTTCGTTAGATTTACGCTCCGGCTACTGGCAGGTGCCCATGGCAGAGGGTGACCGCCCGAAGACAGCCTTTGTAACACCGGATGGACTATATGAATTCGCCATTATGCCCTTTGGCCTCTGCAATGCGCCTGCCACTCTCGAAAAGATGATGGATACCGTCTTGCGAGATCTGAAATGGAAAACGTGCCTCTGTTATTTGGATGACATAGTGGTATTTTCAAGCAACTTTGCGACCGACCTCAGCCGCCTCAAGCAAGTTCATACGTGCCTTTTCCCGGCGAGCCTTCAACTTAACTTGAAAAAAACGCCACTTCGGCGCTCGCAAGCTTGTAATTATCGGCCATGTGGTTTCTAAGGACGGCATTCTCCCGGACCCTACAAAACTTAATGCAGTCGCGGCGTTCCGAAAGCCAACCACCATCAAAGAGCTTTGAAGCATTATCGGCCTATGTTCTTACTTCCGGCGCTACGTCCGCAATTTCACCTCCATTATCGCCCCCTCGACCAATCTTCTTGCCGGAAGTTCTGATTTGTCAGCGTGGTCGCAGGCGTGTGATAATGCATTTCAGCAACTCCAACAGCTCCTTACCACGCCTCCCATACTTCGACATTTCGATCCGTCTGCTCCAACGGAGCTTCATACGGACGCTAGTGGTGTTGGGCTAGGGGCCATACTGGCCCAACGCAAGGAGGGCTTCGACGAGTACGTCGTTGCCTATGCCAGCCGCACCCTCAGTAAAGCTGAAAAGAAATACACTGTAACTGAAAAGGAGTGTCTCGCCATTATTTGGGCAATCGGAAAATTTTGGCCTTATTTATATGGACGTCCATTTGATATTGTAACAGACCACCATGCGCTTTGCTGGTTATCTTCACTAAAAGATCCTAATGGTCGGCTCGCTCGTTGGGCATTGCGGTTACAGGAGTTCCATATCCGTGTTATCTACCGCTCTGGCCGGAAGCATTTCCACGCCGATGCCCTGCCACGTTCGCCATTGGCTTCAGAGCCTGTCGACTCGCCTATCTCAGCTAGTGCTGCCTTGGCCATCAGCGTTGCGGACATGCCTTCCGAGCAACGCAAAGATGCTTGGATTTCTTCTCTTTCGGACTTTCTCTCAAACCGGACGCCCGCTCCAGTTTCCAGGACGCTTCGCCGTCAAGCAGGACACTTCGCTATTCGGGATAACCTGCTTTACCGCCGAAACTACAGCTCCACCGGCCGTAAGTGGTTGCTCGTCATCCCCCGACATCTGCGCTCTGACATCTGTGCCACGTTCTACGATGATCCGCAATGTGGCCACGCTGGTGTGTTAAAACATACACCCGCTTGCAGCTGCGGTACTACTGGCGCGGTATGTACCGTTTCGTTCGCCGTTACGTAAGGTCTTGCCTTACGTGCCAGCGACGCAAAATGCCCACTCAACATGCCACAGGTCCCTTGCAGCCGTTGCCATGTCCAGCACGAGCTTTCGATGGTGTCGGAATCGACCTTTACGGTCCGCTTCCCTATACTTCGAGTAGCTACCGCTGGGTCATTGTCGCTATCGACCACCTAACGCGCTACGCTGAAACAGCTGCGTTACCTTCTGCTACCGCAAAAGACGTTGCGTGTTTTATACTGCAAAACCTAGTTTTAAGGCATGGAGCACCTCGGGAGTTACTACGTGACCGTGGCCGCGTTTTTCTCTCCAATGTCATCAAAGCGTTGTTGAGCGAGTGTCGCATCATACACCGCACTACCACAGCCTATCACCCGCAAACTAATGGAATGACAGAGCGTGTTAATCGTACACTTGGGGATATGCTGGCCAAGTACGCTTCATCCGACCAGTCAAATTGGGATAGCATACTCCCTTTTGTGACATATGCTTACAACACTGCAACGCAAAGCACCACTGGATTTTTGCCTTTCTTCCTTTTTTATGGACGCGAGTCTACATCAACAATGGATACCATTCTTCCTTATCAACCGGACCCTTCAGAGATGACTACCGTTTCTCGAGCAGCAGCACACGCTGAAGAATGTCGGAAGCTTGCTCGTGCGTTCACGTCACATTGCCAGACGCGCCAAAAACATCGCCACGACGCGTCAACCACGCATATGAGCTTTGCTCCGAACTCAGTGGTGTGGTTATGGATTCTTTCTACTACTCCAGGACTCACCCACAAGCTTTCGTCCAGGTACTATGGCCCTTATCGAGTTTTACGCCAAACATCCCCTGTCAACTACCTTGTCGAGCCACTGGATGCATCTCCGGACAAGCGCCGTCGGGGAAAAGAAATCGTACAGATCTCTCAGCTCAAGCCATACCATGACCCTTCTGTGTACATCTGTCCTTAGGTCACCAGGATGGCTCCCTCATCGGCCGGGGGTGATTGTAACGAGGGGAGTGGGCATGGAGCTCGAGAATAGAAAAGGAAGAAGACTTGCTTTGATGGCAGGCTTGCGTTCAGTTAGCCCTTGCTTCAAAAAAAGCTTTCGTTCACCGAGTCAACTCCTGCCTGTTCAACAAACCGTTTCAGAAAGACATCAAATGTGAAGCATGTTGTAGCGAAAATTGGTGACATTGAGCGTATCTTTCTATCTAGCCGCTTACGTATTGGTGTTTTCCTGGTCACCCCCTTAACATGGCGTGAACCAAAATTATCATGAGAGAGTAAGATGGTTTGACGAATGTGACGCCCTGGTAGACAGGAACAGTTTCACAATCCCGTCGCGCACGTCGTCAAACACTTCCGACCAGACAGTGGCACACACTCACGGGAGGGTGTGGGCCGCAGGTATGTGGGTATGTGCCACAGGTGATCGACACTTATTATCAACCCAGGAATGACGAGAACACACACGGGCCCTTCTAACGTGCGAGCGTTAAGAAATAACCGTCATCGGTAGCGTTCACCCAATGAATGCAAACAATAAATGTCAAGGTCTCAGCCTGAACACAACCGAAGCAGCCTGTGGAGCAATGAAACAGTTCACCACAGAGCTAAGCCAGGTCTCGGTCTCGGAACTACTTTTCAAATAGACGATAATCTTCGTGAAACGTCATTAGTGCTTGCAAAGCTACCTACTCAATTTTATAAAAATTTCATATGTGGCAAGATTCTGTTTGGCGTTGCATTTTAGGTGTTGCCATACTTGAACAGTCAGTGTTGCTAGACTGCTTGCCAGATTTAGCAAAGAAATTTCAACTTGTCTGTTATCCATCCGATCGTACCGGCTTTAGTCGCTATTACAGGAGGGCTGAAGTGCTATCCCTTATTTCTGAAAATGGGAGACTCGCTGGTATAGAATCACTCAATAACCTACCCTCATATAAGTATTCACAAGGCGGTACACGTGCGCACCCTAATTGCTTTTACGTTTCAGCACCTCTTCTTTCCCATGACATGTCATGCAAAGCGGAGTCTATTTCTTTTTCAGATCACTTCATTCTGTGGGGCAGATAGGTAGCAACAATCGATCTTACTTGAGATCTAAGTGGGCAGTTTTGAAACCAGAACTCATCCATTGTGAGGGACCAGGAGCTTATTGCACGCGCCCGTGGAGCACTGAGGAACTGTTTGTTGGTTGACATTCTATTTTTCGCCTCTGGGAAATTGTTGAAACAAGAAGCTCGGGCGATAGCTATAATAACTGAATCTGTGAGGGGAATTCAGAAAAAAGTAGAACAAATGATGCTAAAGCAAGCTATTCAAAACTGATACGAATTTGAGCGTAAGGCTTCTGGCGTTATACACTGAACTTGCTAATGCCAAAAACGCACTCCAGACGTATCACACTTTACGCTGCAGAGGTGCCTGGGTTGGATCCCGCAATACTCGTATTTCGCATTCAGAGGAGCCCACACGTCAACTCTTACTTGATAAATATCGCAACGCTAAAACCAAATTTATATCAGACTCTTATTCGGGAGGGTTAATGATCAATAACTTCAGTGAATTATGTCAGAATTCAAAAAAAATATTATAGCGAATTGCTCTGAACCTCTTCTGAAAACAAAAATGAGCATCTGGAGACGCAGGCTTTGTCATTTGTGACTTCTCTAAATGATGAGAAATGAGAAATCAGTAGATACTTCTCTATAAAGAAAAAAAGCTTGCCATTGTACAGTTACCATTGTCAAAAACACCACGACCTGGTGGAATGTCCACCGAGTTTTACAAAATATTTGAATCAGTACTATGCCCTGTAATGCTCGTCATTTTCACGCTAAGTTTGAATCTCGAGATGCTTCCTTGATATTTATTAAAAGCCACACTGTTATATTCCCAAAATATTCAGATAAAGAATAACTTCGTCACGTTGATGACTGCAGGGCAATAAATTGTGCAACGTTTAACACGAAATTTTTTTCAAAGTTATCTTTATAAAGGCTTTAATTTTGATTGTCGATACTTATTGGTGCCCACCAGACCTGTGGTCTAAAAGGTGCCTCAATACAGTCTAACACACATATTTCTCGCACAGTGTTGAAACATTGAAGAAACCTATATGAACACCTGGCAATACTACAATAGACTAAGCGAAGGCGTTTGATCGGGTTCACCATTCTATTTTGTTTTCTCCACAAACATATCAACGTAGGCTCCACTGTATTTAAATGTTGGAAACTATGCTACAAGGAATGTTCGACCCATTAAATTGTTAATGGTTATGTTTCAAAGCCCGTGCTTCTTGACTTGTCTGTGAATCAGGGCTGTCCATTGTCGCCAATGCTTTTGGCTCTTCACTTGGAGCCACTTTGGTTAAATGTATTGCGATCTAGTATTGTTCGCCGCTTTAGTGCTTATGAGAATGAAGTAAAAACATTGGTGTATGCGGATGACCTAGCGTTCTTTTGTACAAATTGTTTCAGTATAAAAATGGTGGTGTCACCAATCGGAGAATATGAAAAAATTTCAGGACACGAATAAACTTTGCTAAAAATTGGAACTGTGGACTTAGACCCATGGACTTAGAAACCAACCCATTTTCAGGGTATAGAATGGACTTGTGTTCCACCAAAAATACCTAGGGATTTCACTAGATACATATCGATCAAGTGCTTATTATTGGAAAGAACGTGCACCCACCCTAAAGTGCTATGCCCAGACGTGTATTTCTCATAACCTCTCTATCTTTCGCAGAAGCAAAGCATGCAACCTGTTGCTGGCAGCTAAGTTATTGTACGTACTACAAACAAGTTGTTCTAGGGTTTACATGAAGAAATTTCACCGTATATTTGCCACCTTTATTTGGTCATCAACCTATCAATCGATGAGGCGAGATAATGTCTTAAGACCCGTCTGCGCAGGTGGTCTTAGGTTCGTACAACTTTTTATGGGAGAGCTGGTGTGGCGCTTTTCCTACTTTTGTGCCTGTACTCATCATCTGCTTTGAACATTCTTGAAGTTAATTTCACGGATGTTTTACCAAATTTGGTGGTATCTACAGATTTCGCATGCTCTCCCTATCTCCAAGGGTACATGCGTGAATTATACGAATTACTGCGTTTTCTGACATCCATATTCTCCTATGAATATTTGTTTTCTACCTAAAGAAAAGACCTATACTATGCTGTACTTGATGTGTTATTTCCGGTTCTACTTTACCACTCATTACGTTTTAAACTGTCTGCTCATGACAGTCTATTACGTGTAGCAATAGTGCCTGTTTAACCAATAACCAAGACATTTTTTTTACAAAGTGCACATAAAACAATGCCTGTAATAGCCTGGTTAAACACCGAAGCCATATTAGTATCCTAAAAAACTGCCGCTTCTGAGAAGTTTTAGAAACAATTGAACATTGCCTTTTTAGTTGTAGGGACACAATTCTTTTCCGGGACGTCCTGCAGAGTGCTTTCAAAAAACGACTGGATTAAAATTATCATAGCATCCGTTATCGTGGACCATTCCAATGCAATGATATGTCAGTTGACATGCTGTTGTTATTTAATGTACATGCACAGTTTATAAAAAACTTGCTCGTTGTACAGGCATGTAGAACAAATGTTGTTTTCGTGATGCAACTTGCTACAAATGACTGTGCAGTTGAAAGGCTTTTATGACGAAGTTCTAATGAGCCCGACCGGTATAGTGAGTTGATGGAGTGGGCTGCTCGAATACCCCTTTACACATTGTGTTGTATGGGATTCGCTTTGTGACGTCCATTTAACTTTTGTCGAATTGACCCTATGTATGCTGTACGCTCTGTATATATATACGCAAGCCACGTTTGTGTTAAATACCATGTAAGAAGAGAAAAAAGCAGGCGTGGCCGTATGGTAGAACATCCAAATGACACGCAAATGACCCGGGCTCTACCCCCACTTTGTTCTTGATTTCTTGTTCACGCATAAGGTGATCATTTTTCTCTTACCACCAACAACGCTGACGCCGACACTGAAATTTTTGCGAAACGAGCTCTTTAACGCTATCGCCTCAACGCGGCAGCATAGAATTTTTGCAACTACGCATCACTGATGTGAAATTTGTATACGAGAGCAGCATGCTCAAAATGTGCAATAATTGCTGCAACACACGTACTACTCAAGGATATCGCTGTTTTTATCACTCTGTGAATATGCAACAATAGCTGCTTTTTGTGAACATATTTTTTACATATTTGGAAGGGAAACACTTCAATCGGATATCATGTACTTCATGAATGCCTTGAGCTCTTTGCTCTGCTTCTGCCAACCTACAAATTGTTACATAAGTTTGGGAAATCCTGGGCAATCATCTATCAGCATCAACATCCCTTATCCAGATAAAATATGCGCGTGGAACCTGCAGAAACAGTGCGGGTTTTAGTACGCGTCAGCGCACTCTAGGAAAAATTCCAGCGCTTCAGAGTGCATGCCAGTGGCAGTATGGCCACGCCAGTGCTCCTAGAAGTGCAAGCTAGCTCTTCACCAGTGCGCTCAATGTATGGCCAAAAACTCTCAGCGCGTATTAGTGTTCCCAGTTTGATGCAGGGCTCTAAAACTGTGGAATTACCCCAGGGGCACTCACGTGGCGCTGTTTTTGCAATTTAGGGGTCTTTTTTTTACTTTGCTGAACCACCTTTCAGGTTCTTGGTAATGCCAATCCGCTTTAATGTATCTTTCGTCATCTTCATATTTTTTTCCAATTCAGGGCATTGTTATTACAAAAGTTGTAATCTTGTATGATTGATGCACTTCTCTTCTTTTCATCTTGCTATAAAACACTAGCAAACGCAGCAATTATGTGAGGTGTTTTGTTACCACATAAATCCTCACGCATATTGTGAACTTAGCTAATATTAAAACAGAAGTGTGACTATTTGATCAGTTTGTAATCTATTCACAGGGCACTATCAGAGAGCAACACTTTTGTAGTACAGTTTTTTCACTTCACTTGCTGACTTCCAGTATAGGTGAAGATTGTTTGAAAAGTAGCAGCATACCAAAGGGCGCCCATATCTGATGTGCATGGTCAATGTGATATCACAGCTTAAGATTCGAAGGATATAGTTTTTACCCATTATGAGATTTATTACAGAAGTAATTAGAAAATTGCGGTATAAATTTTTATCTCTATAGAGCCCCTGTATACAGATATTTAGGGTAAGCCCGCCCGAAGCCATTGTGTTCGATCCCGTTAAATAGGAAAGGAGTCGCCAGACTGTTTCTAAAGGCTGGCGTATCAGCCCCTGAAAACACACTATGATAGCACAGACCATTTAGTTTGGTTCCTTATGCGCACCAGCAAGCGCTTGTGGCCCAAAGAACAAGAGCTGAAATTTTATGACTGAACAAAAGTGTATTCCTGATAAGGCAGAAGAACCAACACACAAACGTGCACACTCGGCTGTAATCAGACACAATACACCACTCACATGATACAATAAATTCAAAACAACAGGCACAAACAACTGTTTGCGCTGCAATGTAGTCTCTATCCAAGCACACTATGGACTCAAATGTTCGCCAAACGTATTCTGTCCAATGTTTTCGGAACAAAGTTTGAATGCTTCTCTTCAAGGAAACCCTCAAAGTCCAGCTCCGGTTGTCCTGCCACTGCGTTCAAGGTTTCCCTTCCCACGTTGTCAACTGACATATTTCAATAACAAAACTTCTTGGTCGGAAACACGTATTCCACTAATGCGCTGCTACTGCGTGTCACGTCTTCGTCAACTGGTGGAAAACCCCACTTAAACTTTTCCTTTGTCACTGAAGACAAGTCTTCATGCGTGTGTGTACAGCACACTTTATTTCCTGCTTAGTTACTGTAGAAAAAGCCTTCGCCTGCTGGTGGAAAACACTCTTCGTCTCCTGATCGCCACCGTCCGCTGCTCGCGTAATACGTTCGCCCTGGGTTCTCGAAGTGTCGTCGGTGCACTGGACAGCCTAAGCTGAGGAAGGCGCTGGGCCTTTTTCGAAAACTCTGTGACCCATGACGCAACTAAAGAGTCATTCAGCCCATCTCTCTTAATTTTCTAGAGATCGCTCTGTGGTAATTGCGGGGAGGTTGGTCGGCGTGGTGTTGGTATTTTCGAGGGAGA
This sequence comes from Rhipicephalus microplus, assembly GCF_043290135.1. Taxonomy (NCBI): domain Eukaryota; kingdom Metazoa; phylum Arthropoda; class Arachnida; order Ixodida; family Ixodidae; genus Rhipicephalus; species Rhipicephalus microplus. The sequence goes on along the minus strand of NC_134706.1, from coordinate 113,783,322 downwards.
GAAAAGGCGCGCGCATGGTGTATTTTGATGCTTGTTTCTTCTTTACGCCAGCTTCTCTCGCATCCGCTTGGCGCCTGGTTCGATGTACTCTTTAGACATTGGAAGTGGATGCTTTCTTGAGCACTCGTTTTCAATAGCCATTATCGTTGCGGTTATAACCACGGAGCCGAACCACGAGACTTAAGTAACTATAAGAATAAGAATAGGGTGTAGCACATTTGCAGCATACTGTAACTATTCCTCAAGAGGAACGTATATACCAGCTGCATCTTGCTGGTACTTAGCTATAGCACAGAATCCTGGAGACCTACAAAGAGAGTTCAGCTCAAATTGAGGACGACGCAGCGAGAAACGGAGAGGAAAATGGTAGGTGTGACCTCAAGGGACAAGTACAGAGCAAAGTGGATTAAGGAACAAACCGGAATTAAGGATATCATAGTTGAAACCAAGAAGAGGAAATGGACATGGGCCGGGCATGTAGCACGTAGACAGGATAACCGCTGGTCATTAAGGTTCACAAACTGGATTCCTAGAGAAGGCAAGTGGGTTAGGGGGAGACAGAATTTAGGTGAGCAGATGAGAAGAAGAAGTTTGCGGCTATTAATTGGCAGCAGCAAGCACAGGACCCAGTTGACTGGCGAAACATGGGAGAGGCCTTTGTCCTGCGGTTCACGTAGTCAGGCGGATGATGATGATCCTTGCAGTAAGCAGGGTCAGCCTTTCGTACTGAGAGGCGAAGAATCCCAACATTTTAAAGGGCGCATCACTGACTGTCTAATTTTGACATCAAGGACATACTTTACGAGACAGGTACATCGCAAATATTGGGGCTGGCAAGGAGGCAAGGGTCAATAACAAGGGTTATGAGACCCGTATACAAAAAAACTCAGTATCTCATTTCCAGGTCACGTGTATAAGAAGTTAGTGCACACTTTTTCCTGTAATTTTAAAAGAAGACGAGAATAAGCTGCGCGTTAAAGCGGCAAGTAGCAGCATCGTAGGCTATACCACAAACGATTAGTAGTAAAATCATGCACGAGGCATATGCATAACTCGAATGCTACAGTAGAGTAACTACAAGAGGTTTCCTCGCCGCCAGATTCGAAGTGTGCTAATTTTGCATGACATGGCTTTACTAGATATTTAACTACGTATCTAAATGATGCAGGAGTCCTTGCCTCATTGGTGGATGGAGTTAGTGGTTTCTGCATGCGGGACCTAATGCGCGAAAAATCTGGGATGAGGTCAGAGACCTGCTGGGCCACAAACCTCGCAGCAATGTAACTTCCATAGAGACAGAAGCGGGTGTCCTTAGTGACGTTAATGCAGCAACAGCATTCAACTAGTATTTCGTAACATGCTGTGACACCCAAGATGACACCGATAGTGAGGACCTACATCTGTTGTCAAATAGTTATAGTATTTCCAATACAATTGTGTTGACCCCTGTCACATGTACCGAAGTTGAAAAAAGCATAATGAAAATAAAAACAAATGTGCAGCAGGGTACGACGAAAGAAAACCAGTGCCGATAAAATACGTTGCCGATGTGTTATCTGCTCTCTTAGCGTATATTATCAATCTTTCTTTCTCCACGGGCATTTTCCCAGATAAGCTGAAAATTGCTCGCGTATGTCCAATCTTTAAAGGCGGCAATCCGAAACAGATCACCAACTATCGGCCCATATCAGTGGTACCTGTTCTTTCAAAAGTTTACGAAAGTACGTAGAACAAGCGGCTCCAAAATTTTTTTGATAAATAAACTGTTTTAAATAATGCGGGATTCGGCTTCCAAAAACTAAGTCTGCAGAGCTTGCATTACTTCAAATAAAAGATCACATAATAGAAAATTTTGAGAAAGAATTATATGCAGTTGGGCTATTCATAGATCTGCGCGAAACGTTTGATACCGTATGTCATGACATCCTGTTGCGTAAATTAAGCTCGTGTGGTATACGAGGAATTGCACACCACCTACTGAAAAGCTATTTAGCAAATTGACACCAGGATCCATTCTGGGTCCCCTCCTATTTATAATTATATCAATGATCTTTGCCTAATTCCAGATTTCCCCAAACTAGTAATGTACGCGGACGACACAAACATTTTTTTTGAGGGTTCTTCACTTGTCGACCTTGAAGAGAACGTGACTGTTTTTTTAATCGACTTTCGTCAAGGTTCAAGCTTAATGAGTTGTGCTTAAACGAAACTAAGACCAAGTACATTCTGTTTGCGCCCGTGAATGAACCAAGAAAATTTGATATGACTATTATCTACCAGGGACACATATTAGAACAAGTTATCAGCCAAAAGTTCCTCGGTTACTGGTTTCAAGAAGACCTATGTTGGAATGAGCACATAGCAATGTGAATGTCAGAACTAAGTAAAAGTATTGGCTGCTTATACAGGTTAAATTCTCTCATACCCCTGTGGCTAAAAAACATCCTTTATTATACTCTCTTTTTCTCACGACTTTCTTACTGCGCTCTCGTGTGGGGGAATACAACACTAACAAACTATTCTAAATTAGTTATTCTACAAAAGAGGGTTCTGAAAATCATTGAAGACTTTCGTGGCCCTATACGTGACTTGCGGACAGAACCGCTATTTTCGAAATATCGCATGCTCAAAGCAAGCCAGATATTAAATTAAGTTATTTCAGTACATAAAACGCAATAGACTCTATCATTCACTGGATTCTCGTGGTTCTCGGTATGATCTTTGTACTTACGCTAGTAGGACTCCGAAGACTCGAACGATCTACTCACGACAACACTCATCTTTTCAGATACCCACGTTTTTGAACAAAATCGACAGCCTCCTAGATATATATTGTACAGTTTCGAAGCATACGATCAGGATGGTACTGATCGAGAACAACATTGAATTTTCTTGACTATCGTTGTATGTGTTCTCTTTGCCTAAGTTGTATCTGATGCTTTTTATGCGTGTTTTCTTTTCCTATGGTTCCCTGTGTATATTGTTATTTTTGTATATCTCTTGCAATAGCGATGAGAAATCGCAACCTATGTCTATTGGTATTTAAAAGGATGATTATGTATATTTCTGTTTACTATAAATAACACTTTATTACTGTTGTATGTGTTACAGCATTTGCACATGTACCTTATGTATTTTTGTATATTTTAGTATTTTTTCTGTATCTTGCAAAATTCTTATGTCAGCCTCTCTGCCTCACTTTATTTGGAGCAAAGGCCCTCTGTCAGGCTTTCAGCCTTTTGCCTTCGCTCCATTTTCTGTACTGGCACAGAAATAAACAAATAAAGAAAGAAGAAAAAGAAGAAAAGCTCAGCTAAAAAACTGGCACCGTATCTGCATGTAATCTGCAAATGTCGTCGAAAGACAATAGTCTTGCGAGTGGATAGACTGAACAAAACATTTGATGTTCTGCGCAAGAAAATCGGTGAATGCTATTCTGGAGGCGCTGCGTTAGAGTGCCTCGAGCATGCAGTGGAGGCGAACGAGCGTATCAAGTAACGTCACACGTGAGACATGAGAATATCAAATGTTCATAAAAAGAGACGGTCACCCACAAGAGCACCAACGACAAAAATTATTTCTAACTGGCAAACATGACTGCGCATGCAACCAAAGCAGAATCACGAACTATGTCTCTCTGCGCTCGCCAGCGCCGTGTTTATATTACAACTCACAAGGCCGGTAATCAAATGCGTCAATAATTAGGAACGTTGCTTGAAACATTTTGTCAGTGCCCCTGCCCCGTACGACCAGCCCCCAGATCTCAAATATCCGGTCATTTCAAGATCATGCATCACAAACTCGCCAAAGGTTTCTTTTCCATACTTCGGCGAATTCCGAAAGGAATATTGAGTGACGATATTAGAAATATTGGCACCGACCTGCAGAATGAGTTAACTCTACAAGCCAATTCTAAAACATCAACTTTTTGTTCCGCGGCTATATTTGAGCACATGGTGGACATACGGGTTGTCCCACGAAAAGAATGCTTGCGCCAGTCACATCTTTGTAGATCCCAGGCATACATAATAAAAAAAATACCCGACAACTATGGTCTAAGCAGACCGGCCGCCAGTTTAATATTTGTGGGTCGCACGTTTGCTGCCCCTGGTTAAGACTATAAAATTTTGGTCCACGTGCGCTGCACGCAGCATGGCGTGCAAATCGCATATAGCACAAATGGTGGACGTGGAGGTCATTTTTTGCTGGTGTAATGCTGACGCACGAATGCACTTGCAATAACAGATATGAGTAATTGCTGCCAATTCTAGGCGGCATATTTATTGGTCTATGCTTCAAGGTCGTGTCAGGTTTAGAAACTTCTAGAGGGCTCCTAATCACTTCCGGTACTTTTAAACTGTTCAAGTGAACACCCACATCGTGGGTGGAATGCTGTCACGGTGACACACGTGACAGAGCTAGAAGCCATCGGTGTGCACAAGTTCAAAGAAACAGTCCCTCCTCCTCTTTGGGCCTCTCCGGCTTCTGTGTAGTGTGTAGAAGTTTGATCAGGGGCGTATCGCATTCATGTTGCGATTGGCCTAGGAACCACTTACTCTGCAAGCAACTGTCCGCCTTCTTTGTTGTTCATGCTGTTGCCCACGTGTGCCACCTCCCTACAGCACATCTTCTCTGTGCCACACACGGACTACACGCGCACCAGCAGGCTAGGCCAGAGGAGAGGGCGGGAAAGGTTGGTTCTTTCTAAGGTAAAATACCGAAAGGTTTGGGACTCGATTGTTCATGGCACGATAACGGTCTGCCATGTGGGAATACCTCTTTTAAAAGAAGAAGAAGAAGGAGAAGAACAAGAAGAAGATGATGAAGAAGAAGAAGAAGAAGAAGAAGAAGAAGAAGAAGAAGAAGAAGAAGAAGAAGAAGAAGAAGAAGAAGAAGAAGAAGAAGAAGAAGAAGAAGAAGAAGAAGAAGAAGAAGAAGAAGAAGAAGGGGGTGTTTAATGAGAACAAGGAGGAGAGATTGGCCTTGAAAGCGGGTGTCTGCCCTGCTACTCCTTACGGGGGTAAGTGGAAAAGAGAAAGGAAGAGGAGGGTATAATGAGGAGTGATTGTGGTATAGCACATTGAGTCACTGCAAACAATATCTCATTCGGTGTAGTACACGCACAAAAGTTTCTACCCTAGTAGATTCTCTAATGACGGGAATCTTAACTTGTCTTGCTTAGAAATGCGAGCAGGCCTTTTAAACTGCGTTGGCGTGATCCACACGTTCCCAAGCACCCAAAAGTTCTCTTCTGAAGAGGGTAGGCACTCTAGGTCATCTGTGAGGCACTTAAGAGATTGTCGTTCAACTGCATGTAAAGGGCACACACACAGGACGTGATTGATAGTTTCTGGCGTGTTACACAAGTTGCAGTTAGGATTTCGCTCTTGTCCTATCATGCATAAGTATCGCCGCGTGTATGCAACACGCAGCCTCAGTCTAAGTAGTAGCGTTTCTTGGTCTCTCCTCAGTCAAAACGGAAGGCGCAAAATACCACAAGAGTCCAGCCTGTAAATGCGTTTGTGGCGATATTGCAGATCAATCAATATTCCTTGCATAGATGTCTTCACACCTTTAGATAGCAAGGCGTTGATTTCATATCGGGAAAAGTGGATTGATATCACTCCGCTACTAGTGTACATCATTTTCGCTTCTGCATCAGCTTGTTCATTCCCAGCTATGCCACAATGACTGAGAATTTATTGCAACACAATGGTATATCCGCATTGAAATGCCTCATTCAGCATATTCATCATGTCGCACACCAGAGGACTGTATGCAGTGTCTTGCTTCATGTAGTTTCTAATTAGCTGAAGTGCCGGCTTGGAGTCGCAAAATAATGTCCGATTCGCTGTATCTCTCGGGAAGTGTAGCACGCGGCTTGTCAGATGCCGGTCAGCTTGGTGGCGGTAAATTATGTCCAGTGTGCTATTTTGAAGCGTTGAGCGATTCCCAATTCAGGCACAGTGAATGCTGCTGCTCTCGAGGTCTTGATGACAGAGCCATCTGCAAAAATGTGTACTGTATATCCGTACATACAGCCATTATATGACAAAATGAAATGCTTAGAACCAGCAGTAGGTATTTTTTACTTCTGTGTTATTCCTTAGATTCAAAGTTGCACGATCGGCCTAGGAATCGTCAAGAGGGGTATATCGGAGATAACATGTAGTGCATAATTTGAAGACAGCCAATGTCGGTGTGACATAACGGCTTGTCAGTATGCTGCATTGGGTCGTGTGTTAAAAGTGTTGGCCAGTGGATGTTTGCCAGTAGAAGACAGACAATCTCGGTGTGACATAACGGCTTGGTAGTATGGTGCAATGGGTCGTGTGTTGAAAGTGTTTGCCAGTGGATGGTCTCGATTCCTTGTCAGTAGCCTCTGATGTACTCGTTGTGGTTTGTGTTTACGAGCTGGACAAGCACGTGCTTCTGCAGTAGTGCCCCATGTGGAAGTGCATCGAGGTACTCCTCGGCAAATTCTTAGGGAACGCGGCTGAGCTCCCTCGAGTGTATGTATAGCCGATGTGCGAGCACGGGAGAGAACAGGAACACTGTAGCGAAGGTATCCAATAAAAAGTGCTTGGTATAGCTGCAAAGAGATGATTTTGATGGTCCCCATAATTTTGCAGACATATGGCAAATCACCTGGACAAAGCTGTCTAGTTTGTTTTCTTAGCGATGAGATGTGCTTCGACCAAGACAAATCACGAACTCTGAGAAACTTGTGGTGAGTTACCGAAGGTATTATTGTCCCATCGATCACTATGGGGTAGCAAACTGTGGCTTTTCTCCTGAACTGCAGGGTTGCACTTTTAATCGGTGACAGTTGCAGTCCGCAGTTATTGAGGTATGCAGACGTTGTCGATACCGCAAGTTGTAGTTTTTTTTTGTACTTGCAAACGTGGTACACTCGTGGTCCAAAAGCAAATGTCATCTGCGTACACAGACACCGAGATTTCGCCTCCTAGTTTAACGAGCTTTTTAACGTGAATGAATGTCGGAGGTATGTGACTGGTGCAAACATAATAATCATGAGATGCATGTCATGTAACAAGATGACTACTTGCTATGCTCATGATGCGCTCGCGGCCGCTTCGCTTGCTTAACATGTACCAAACTCGGTATTAGGTGACGCGAACGGATGGCATAGGTAAATGACACATCCAAAAATGATAATCACGACATGCGTGTCATGTACCAACATGACTACATGCCACACTCATGATGTGTTTGCGGCCGTTTCGCAAGCTCCACACGTGCCAAATTTAGTATCACGTGACGTCAATGAATGACGAAGGTATATGACTGCTGCAAACATGGTATTTATGAGACGTGTGTCATGTGAGAACACGACTACATGCCACAGTCAAGGCACCAACACATTTCGACGTGACGCAGTGTGCGTGCTCACCGGCGTTCATTTCGTCGCGTCACGCCGGTGTTGCCATGCCAGGCACCGGTCCTGCCATATACACGCAGGCGCGGGCCGCGCTGCGTTGCTTTGACGCATGCGCATTTCAGCGCGTCCAGCATCCCTTCGTCGCAATAAGAGGAAGACGCTGTGTTGTCTAGGTAACGCATCGGCACGAGATGCAGCATGTCGTATTTTGCAACGGTTCACGTCGGGGCGCGCCAACGGACGCTCGTCATGCCGGTCGCGCCTGGCTTCAGACTATGGAGTGCTCGCGTTTTGCTAACGTAGCGTCACTGTTCCCAGCATGCGCGCGCGGCAACGCTACATTGGAATATATTGGGTCCTTCATGATGCGCTCGTGACCGTTTTGCTAACTCCACATATACCAAATTCGGTGTTAAGTGACGTCAATAAATGACGAAAGTATGTGACTGGTGCAAACATGTTATTGCTGAGACGCGTGTCATGTAAGAAGACGGCAACATACTACGCTCACATCGGGCTCACGGTCACTTCGCTAGCTCCACATATACTAAATGTGGTATCACGTGACATGAATAGATAACGATTGTAAACAACACATCGATACATGATAATCATGACACCAAAGCCATGTATGGCATTATTTCCCCCCACCTCGTAACGTTCGGCTGATTTTAAAATGACATATCAATCTTTCTCTTTCGTGCTTCGCATATCATTGATTCCCACTGTACGTGGGACCTGCCAATATATTTGTTTGCCTGCCAAACAATCAACATAACTTACCCTGCCCTGCCTGTATCTCTGTTAGAAATGAACTTGGCTTTCAGTTAACCTAACTTCTGTTTTCGTTCTGTTACAACAAATGATTGTCGCGTACACCACTGAACCACATTAAAAGTACCCTTAAATGGCACATTACGCGTTGACGATTTCTTCTTGCAGCTGCCTCTCAATTGACATGCAAACCATGGACATTAGAAACACAGGCCGGACCCGTAAGTACAGTATTACTGAAAGAAGGCTAGTTGGTACGGAAGGGTTTTGTTGATTTCGTTTCTTGAAAGAAAACTTTGAGCTGCGAGTCAGCGCTCTTGTAAGTCGCTTACGTTTTCCGACTTTGTCATTTCCATGCTGTAATTGCAAAATGCGATCAGAAATACAGTGGCTTTACAAAATAAACAAAAAGCTAGGTATCGCGTGAGCATGCTCAATAATACGTCTTGTTTTTAGTTGAGAGCTTTTATCGTGATGTTCTTCATGTCTAGTAAACCTTCATGAATTGGCACGTGATGACTTCACCATCTTAGGCTTGTAACATGTGCTCCGTTTTTTCAACATATCGTGCAAATAGTATGATGCGGAATAGAATGATCACAGAGATCAGTAATGAAACAAATAAATGCGATAATAAGAAGAGGAAGGGCACCTGTCATAGAAAATTCTTAAAGGGGCTGCAATGTGAGCCCGCGCGCTCACAATCTCAAGACCAGCGTCGCAATCAAGGAGGATTACTAAAATTCTGCTTCGTCGCAACCTCTTGGCTATGCAGCAAGACTATCAGAACGCAGCATAGCCCTAATACTAAAACACAGACGTGAAAAAAAATAGGCACGAGATCTAAGGGACAGATCGGGGTATAGAGTGATGCACAGCATACGAAGGAAGTTATGTATGGAAAGAAAGAATTGTAGAAAGAAAGAAGGAAAGGAAGGAAGGAAGGAAGGAAGGAAGGAAGCAAGGAAGGAAGGAAGGAAGGAAGGAAGGAAGGAAGGAAGGAACGAAGGAAGGAAGGAAGGAAGGTAAAAGAAAGCAAGAAAAGAACGAAGAAAAAATAGAAAATGAAAGATGGAAAGCGAAAAAAAAGGAAGGAAAGACGGAAGGAGAAAGAAAAAGAAAGGAAGAAAGAAAGAGAAAAAGAAAGACGGAAAGAGAAAATGATAGAAAATATTGGAAAGCAGTAGGGAAAGCCTAGACAGAAACGACAGAAAAGCAGGTCCAAAAAGGCAAGGAACAAATTAAAGAAAGTAACAAACAGAGCTGAGAACGGGAGAGAAGAAGCATAGTCAGGAATGATATTTTATGCAAGAGATGCTAAGGTGTAAAATACTAGCCAACTAGGATCACTTCTGCAAACACCAGTTCTACTTGGACTTGACCTATCACGACTTTTTGCAAGCTACGAGTTTATTTTTTTTCTCACTTGACATTGCCTAGGTTTCGCCCGAGGCGATTCGGACACGACAGCAATCTTCTTTTAAATGCGCAGCATTCCTTAGCATACCTTCGTCATTTTAAGCATATCATATATCTATCTATCCATCTATCTATCTATTTTTATATCTACCTATCTATCTATCGATCTATCTATGTATATATCTATTTATCTGCCTAATTGTTTGCCTGTATTATGTCTATGTGGCCACCTACGACAATGTACTCTCCCGACAGTTTTGTTAATGGGATTTATACCAAATTTGGTGTTGCGTATGATACCTGTATGACGACTGTTCACAAGAAAATAATGACTGAATCGCCATGACTTGTATAGCTCACACGCTCTGAACGTGGTGCTCCTTCAGCTGTTGCGTTAACTTGATACAAAAAAAATTAGTATGACTCGACATTTAGAATGACGAACACAAACTACAAGTGATTTGAGAACCATGAGGTACATACCATGTGCAACATGACTTGCATAACACGCTCATGGCACGCTAGCGGGTAGTTCACTTGCTTGATGGGCACCAAATTCTAATTTTATGGCATGGCATGACTGTGTGATGAACATAAATGAATAATTCTAGCGCGGAAATCAAAACATCTCATGTGTATCAGGAATTGCATGTTACAGTTATGACATGCTCGCAGCCATATAACTACAGAATTATGTACTTCAAATTTGGTACAATCTGATGTTACTGCATGACAAAGATATATGACAAGTTGAGTCTGGAAATGATGACTCCAGATGTGCAACATGACATGCATGTAACTCTGTTGGCACACTCGCGGTCAATTCACTCTCCTATAATTGTTACGAGGAGTATATATTCAGGGGTCCGTAATCCGTAGGAGAGCTGGATCACTCTGCACAGGGCGCATAGAATGCCAGTCAACAGGGTTTTGGTCAGTCGGTCGGTCGGTCGGTCGGTCGGTCGGTCGGTCGGTCAATCGGTGGGTCGGCTGGCCGGCCGGCCGGCCGGCAGGCCAGCCACCTATACCAACCATACATCCAACCAACCAACCAACCGACCGACCGACCGACCGACCAACCAACCAACCAACCAAACAAACAACCAACGCTGATCATACAGCTGTGGAAGTTAAAGGAACAATGCTAAAGGATGAAAGTTGGTGTATTTTGCCTCCTACAACGAACTCTTCTTGCTAAATGACGGTAGTCCAACTTTTCTGCGTGGTTCAATGTATAGCAGCTGTCTTGACCAGGCCTTTGTCCCACAAGGCCTCATCAGATATGCTGAGTGGTGTCAGGACATAGAAACGCATCGAAGTGACCACATTCCCACTTACGTCAAAGTCGAGGCAATGTCTAACGCTAAGATACGCGATAGCATTCAAAGAGGTTTAAATTTCAGTCTCGCATGGAAGAGAAATGTCAAGCAAACAGATCTCTTGATAGAGGAGATCATCAAAAGCACAATACGCGACACTAGGTGTACTCTCACATGCTCTCCAAAAGGAACGAAATTTGACATCGAGATAGAACGACTTCGACCAATCCAATGGCGTGCTAAACGAAGATACCGACGCATGGAGGCAATGGAAGACTTAAGGATCGCTCGACGTATACAAAAAAGGATTCAGCGTCGGACAGATAAACCCGATTGACAACGTTGGATTGCTTTTCGTGAATTGCTTGATTCACGAAAATATTTATCACAGTTGTGGAAGACAATACGAGGTCTCAGCGCATAACCCACCCAGTGGGGACCGTTCAGGGCTCTCGCAGTTTATGATCAGCGACGCGACATTGACTGGGCAGGAGACTTCTGCGCCAGATTATCTGAGCCACTCCCAGTGCCGAATAGCCTATTGCCCCTGACCAACTGTATACAAACACTGGATTCCCGGATGGATATGCATTTTTCCATCGTTGAACTCAGCCCAGCACTGCCTTTGTGTGGACGCTTGTCAGTGCCAGGGCCCGATAGAATTTTTCATAGAGCCCTGTGTCATCTGTGTGAACGCACGAGAATCCTGCTCCTGGAGTTGTACAACAAATCCTGGCAAGATGGGACGCTCCTGACGAGCTGAAAAACAAGTCGCCTAATTCCACTTCTGAAGCCAGACAAGTCACAGCTGGAGCTCTCATCCTATCACCCGGTCGCATTGACCAGTTGTGTAGGCAAAGTTACGGAGAGGATGAACTTGGGACGCCTGGAATGGTACTTGGAGTTCAACATCTACCAAGATGCCATGGCAGGATTTCGGCATGGTCGATCATAGATCGACAACGTAGTCGACCTGCTCACTTACGTACAACACGAGAAAGGCCGTAAGCGGCTCTGCGTATCTTTGTTTCTAGACGTCAAAGGGGCGTATGACGACGTTACGCATGAAGCAGTTCTCACCACTCTCGAAGATGTAGGAGTAGGTGGTCAGGTGTATTGTTTGATACGTAGTTATTTGTCAATGCAATTCTTTGTGAACACTGACGACGGCCAAACCTCTCCACATTACAACCACCGTGGCGTCCCCCAGGGTGGTGTAGTCAGCCCTAGGCTGTACAATCTTACGCTAATTGCTCTCACTGAGCATCTACCAAGCACAGTCATGCTATCAATATACGCAGAGGATATCTGCATTTGGGCATTGGCTGTAACGCGCCTGCAGTTGCGAGCGAGAATTCAAAAAGCTGCCACTGAAACATAACGTTACATCTAAAATCGAGGCTGCGAAATTTCTGCCGAGAAACGCGCCCTCATAGCTTTTACGCGCAAGCTTCTAAATAAGTACACCATAAGCATCAATCGTCAAACTTTACCATACGTTCAATCGCACAAGTTTTAGGGCGTCATAAATGACACTAATCTATCATGGATAGATTACGTATTGTACATGAAAAAACGTTTAATTGACATCTCTAATTTACTGAAGTTTTTTGCATGGAACACTTGGGGAATGTGTCTCAGTGCAATACTACATCTGTACAGGGTACTTTTTTTCAGTTTCCTGCGGTACAGCTTACTGGCATTGACCAATGCAAGCAAGACAAGGCTACAAACGTTACGGAGTGTTCAGTCACAGGCACTCCAGATTTGCCTCTGCTTGCCTCGTAGCGCGTCGACAATTGCTCCTATAGCAATCGCATTAACCACCTCATGACGACACATATAGCCTTTGAGATATTCAGGACACGTATAAAATATTGCTAGGACACCGTGCCACCACCTAGCCTCTTAACCAGCAGACAGACCAATTTCGTACTTTTGCCAAATGGTAATCACGTTTCGCGACTATTTGCCAACACACTTCACACCCGCCGCCAGGTCTTCCACTCCTCTTTGGTGCCTGAGTCAGGCTAACATCAGGCTAACTATACCTGGCATCCAGAAAAAAAGCATATATGTTGTCCCCTGCTCTTGGGCAGCTTGCTGTGCTCTGGTTATACGAGACGTATCATAGCTGTATGCACGTATACACCGACGGCTCTGTTCTACAGAAGAGTTCAACGGCATATTTTGTTATAACAATAAAAGATACAACAAGCGAATTCAAAATTTCCTAACTTACGACATTAACGGTAGTGGAGCTCACAGCTATTCGTGCCGCATTTATATTCAACAGCGATCAACAGCCACGAAAATTGAGAAGTTCCAGTTACTCCAAGGCTCCACTGCAATCCCTGCTATCATCTTTGCGCCGCGGACAGTACTAACAACTGGTATTTGAGATACCAGAAAGGACTCACCATTTCATTGAGAAAGGACATAAAATAGCCTTTCAATGGCTTCCAAGTCATTGTGGAATAATTAGCAATGAACGGGCTGATCGAGTTGTCCGTTCTGCCTATACTGAAAGCGAACAAATATTTATTCTGCTCTCCAGAACTGACGCTGCACGGAAACTCCGCATGCTTGCTCGCAAGCACACCACGTCGCAATGAAACGAGTCAAATTTCAGCCATGCAAGATTACTTACCTTAGACCCAACTCTTCATTTCGAATTCGAATTCCTGCAGAACTTCACCGACGAGACGCTACTATGCTGTGCAAATAATATTGGTGTCGTATTTACCCATGGGCACGCGTTCCCCATAGGAATGGCCAACACTGCTACATGCGACCATTGCGGCAGGGACGAAACAACTTGGCACAATTTGTGTGAATGCACACAATACCGCTCGCAGAGACAGTCACTCTGCAATACACTAGACGAACTGGGCAACCTGACTCTTTTGGAAGAAAGAAGCCTGCGCTACCGACAGGATTTCATTTCGCAGAAGAAGGGTGTGAAGGCACGCCTGCGCCTCTTGCGTTCAACCGGCCTGTTTGAACAACTGTGATCGTAATGCCCTGCATGTGTGTGCATGTGAATTTGAAATGCACATTTCTTAGCGAACATCGCTGACTTTGAGCGTATCTATCTATCTATCTATCTATCTATCTATCTATCTATTTATCCATTTATCTATCTATCTATCTATCTATGACTTTTAGCTCTCCTGGCCGTTTCGATTATGGTATCGATACCAAACTTGGTATGACATAATGTGACCATATAAAGAACATATTTGACTAGTCATAACATGAATATCAAGACATGTAGGTCATGAATGTCATGATTTACATTTCATGGTCCTGCAGCCCTTGTGGTGGTTTCATTCACATTGCATGTTGCAAAACTGGTTTGGTATCGCATTATTGCATGGCGAACACAAGCAGCAAACCCTAACAGGAAAATCATGACATGCATGTCGTGTAACATGACTACATGCCACGCTTATGATGCGCTCACGGCCCTTTCTCTAGCGTCACTTCTACTAAATTTTGTATTACGGGACGTGAATGGATGAGGGATGTATGTGACTGGTGCAAAGATGACAATCATGTGATGAGTGTCTTGTAACAACATCACTATATGCTACGCTCAACATGCGCTCGCAGCCGTCTTGCTAGCTTCACCTGTACCAAACTCAGTACTACGCCATGCGAACGAACGACATAGGTAAATGACACATCCATACATGATAACCACGACATGCGTTTCATGTAACATTATCACCACATGCCACACTGATGATGCGCTCGCGGCTGTTTCGCTAGTTACACATAAGCCAAATTTGGTATTACGTGACCCCAATGGTTCACGAAGGTGTTTGACTGTTACAAACATGATAATCATTAGATGCGTGACATGTGAAAACATGTCTACATGCCACAGTCAAGGCGCCAATACATTTCGACGTGACGCTGTGCGCTTGCTCGCCGGCGTTCAATTCGTAGCGTCACGCTAGTGTTGCCACGCCAGGCGCCGGTCCAGCCATATACCAGTAGACCCACGCCAGGCTGCGTTGCATTGACGCATTTGCGTTTCAGCGTGTCTAGCGGCCCTCCATCACGAAAAGAGGGAGACGCAGTGTTGTCTGGGTAACGCATCGGCGCTAAATACAGCATGTCGCCTTTCGCGCCGGCTGCCATCGAGTCGTGCCGGCTGACGCTGGTCGCGCCTGGCGTCAGACAATAGAGTGCTCGCGTTTTGCTAACGTATACTGTCGCTGTGCCCAGCATGTGCGTGCGTCAACGCTACATTGGAGTATATTGGGCCCTTCATAATGCATTCGCGGCCGTTTTGCTAGCTCCACATATACCAAATTTGGTGTTGCGTGACGTCATTGATTGACGAAATACATGACTGGTGCAAACTTCATAATCCTTTCATGCGTGTTATGTAAGAACATAAGAACACACTACGCTCATAGCATGCTCGCGGCCGTTTCGCCAACTCCACATATACTAAATTTTATATCACGTGGCGTGAATAAATTACGAAGATAAGCGACACATCAAAGTATGATAATCATGACACAGAAGTCATGTGCGGCATCATTCACTTCTACCACGTAACGTTGTGCTGATTTTAATATGATATATTAATATTTCTCATTTCTGCTTCGCAGGTCATTGATTGCCACTGTACGTGGGATCTGCCATTTTTAATTTATTATATATATATATATATATATATATATATATATATATATATATATTTATATATACATCTATCTCTTCATCCTCTTTCCGACCTTTATTTTCCCACCCCTGTACAAGTTGCAAACCAGTTCTTCTAGGTTAACGTCCCTGTTTTTTCTGTTTATTTGTTTATTTCTCTCTCTTGGTCTCTGTTGGTCAAATAGTACTTGCAAAGGTAACTATCACTGACTCGGTCAGGATCTTTTTTCTGTCAGCGCTACGTGAACACCGAAAGACTGCCACCACGCCTGCTTCAGAAAACACCTCTAGAATTTTGGGCGGAGATAGGCTCAAGTCCACCCCACTAACTAAACCTTTCACACAGGCCAAGTGAGGAGGAACAAAAGAGCTCACCGGGAGCGAGGCAAACGATCTGCATTTTAGCAGATGTGATACCCAGGCGTGATTGGGAGAACAGCGCAAAATACCTTCTCAACCAAACTGTTGCACCTCGGTGATCCGTTGAAAGTATTCGGTCACCTTCCATAGCTCCTCCTGGGTGATTTTGGAGATTTTTTAACTGAATAGAAGCCCCATTTGTTGAGACTAGAATTACCAGAACGCTGCTGAGACAACTGCGCAAGAAAAGATCAATGGGCAAATTATCATTAGTGAAAAATGCCGCCCAGGCAGAGTTTGCCTGTTCGGGAGATTTGACAGACATCAGTTAACTGAGCTCAAGTCCGCACCGCCCGCAATGGCCGCACCCCCTGGGAGGATGCATCCAGACGCCGAAGACAGCCAAACACGAACTCGAAAAACGTCGCGATGTCAAAGGACGCCTTTTCCTTTTTCTTTTCTTGAAACGCGAACAATGCCATCCGACGGTCTTATTGTTTCTTCTTCTTCTTCTCTCTCAAACTCAAACTGAGCCCCACAACACTAACGTCGTCATCTCCCTTAATCAGGTGCCATATCAGAGGCTCCCCTGGAGAGGTATTTTCACACTCGTGACGGTATACACTGAATTATGTATTTTGTGACGTGTATCTACGAGAAACGTCAGTCACAATGCATAAAAAGCAAATTATATAATCAATATCTCGTCAAAAAATGCTTGAATGCCCCGCTCGAGACACAGCCAAGGCCCTCTCAATAGCTTAACAGCAAGTCAGCCCAGCAAGCCGTGGCTGACTTGCTGGGCTGGCTTCGACTGCACTTATGCGCCGGCGTAGTCTGCACTTCCGACGCCTAGCGGGGACAAGAGCCTACATAAGGACGTGCTCATGGACGACGGCAATCATTTGGCAGCAGTGGTTGTGGCAGCGTGACTGCTTCTAACTATCGACTTGAATTCTGTACAGATCAACTCAACCTGTTGCCTCCGGCTGATCGTCGTATGCTGTTAGCGTGTATTCAAGTAATACACGTGTCACGTTTGGCTGCTTCGCTCTCGTGGCTGACTTGCTGGGCTGACTTGGGCTGCACTTCTGCGCCTGCATAGTCTGCAGTTCCGATGCCTAGCGGGGACAAGAGCCTACATAAGGACGTGCTCCTGGACGACGGCGATCATTTGACAGCAGTGGTTGTGGCAGCGTGACTGCTTCTAACTATCGACTTGAATTCTGTTCAGGTTGGTGCTTTGCCAGTCTTTTCTCTTTTTTGTCCTCTGTCATAACCACTGCCGCTAGTGCAATTTCGTGTTGTGATTGCATCCTGTCACTATGCCTACAAATGCTGAATTGGCAAGGGAGATAGAAGCTCTCCGTTCTGAGGTTTTAGACATGCGAAGCAGCCTTGAAGCATTCAATGAACTTTATGAATCAGTCAAGGCAAGAAATGAAGCTCTCGCGAAAGAAAACAAGGAGTTGAGGGATGAAAACAAATCACTGAAAGATGATTGCAGGCTGTTCTCGCAGTGGCTTTCTGACGTTGAGCAGTATTCACGGACGAACAATTTAGAAATAAAAGGTATTCCAAAGACAGACGGCGAGAGCTGCCTCGCTGTTGTGCAGGCCATTGGCGAAAAAGTTGGCCGTGTGATTGCTCCGAATGATATAGATATAGCGCACCGTATACCGGGAAGGCAGGCCACGCATATTACTGCGAGGTTCTGTTCAAGGTCGAAAAAAAGAGACTTCGCTGCTAAAGCAAGAAAGGCAAGACTTAATACAACAGCTATTGGGCTTTCAGGGAATTCAGTTGCACCTATCTACGTCAATGACCCCCTGACACCAGAGATTAAGTGAATTTTTCCGCACGCCCTTGAGCTGAAGAGAGCCAAGGAATAGAAATTTCTCTGAACAGATACCTGCATTATCAAGGCCAGGAAATCGGAAGCTAGTCGAGTACACCGCATCTCTGGCGTGGGATATCTTGCCATATTTAAATAACTGTGATTGTAAGCCCCATTTTACTATACTATAGTCACGGTTCAAAATTAACGCCACCATATTTTCACTCGAACGCACCAAAGCACTTCTCAAGGACAATACGTCTGCACTGTCCCCGATTCATTTTAACATCAGGAGCCTTCGTAAACACTGCGATGTGTAAGCGCTTTATTTTCAGTTGCCGATCATATGTTTTCACTCATATGCTTATCTGAAACTTGGTTGACTTCACACGACGAGGCTCTGTATGGAATCCCTGTTTACACATCAGAATATTGCCGCGCGCTTGATCTGCCAGCGCAAAAGAGGCAGACGAAGTGGCAGTTCCCCTCGTGCCATTGTTCTGTTTTTGGCTGCGCTGAGCCGACCGCTCTTCGGACTTTTGTGAGGACGCCTTAAAAACGTCACCTGTCTCTTTAACGTGACATTTTAATGGTGGAGGTGCGGGGTAACCTCACCTATGCAACAGACTCCTTCTAGCAGCCGGAACGTGACCCAAAACCCAGAGCTTACGCCGGTACACCGTTTCAGTCGGAGGATTCGAGGACTGTCCCCCGAGTTTGTGCCTCACAGTACAAGTACGTCGACTGGTATGGAGAATACTGTTGCTGTCACCGCTTCCCCTACCGCTGGAGCCGCCGCTGCTCCAACCGCTGCACCCGCAGCTGCACCCACTCATTACACGCTACAAAAACCACGTGTTCCGAGTCCCTTTCGTGGTGGCCTCTATGAAGATGTGGAAGATTGGCTGGCTGAGTACGAGTACGTAGCGGATTTCAACGGGTGGGACGAAGTAGCGAAGCTCAAGAATGTGTACTTTAGTCTTCTGGATGGTGCTCGCACATGGTTCCAGAACCGCAAGGGCCTCCTAACGTCGTGGCATGAGTTCTGTCACAGGCTCCGCGAAACGTACTCGAGTCTCGATCGTCGAGAGCGCGCTGAAAGGGCCCTCCAGTCCCGCATGCAGATGCCTAATGAAGGTGTGGCTACATACGTGGAGGATATGGTTCATCTGTTCACTCGCGCCGATCCAACCATGCCGGAAGACAAGAAGCTGCGACACTTGATGCGAGGTGTGAAAGAGCAGCTCTTCGCTGGACTCATTCGTAGTCCGCCTAGAACGGTCGCGGAGTTCCTCACTGAAGCCGTCGCCATGGAAAAGGCGCTGCAGCAGCGGAACCAGTACGATCGGCAAGTGAATGCTACCTATACCACCGGGCTAGGCTCGTTCCCGACCGACGTGGGAGCGCTTCGCGTGCTGATACGTTCGGTTGTTCGCGACGAGCTACAACAGCTGCAACAGCTGAACCAGGCGCAGCAGCAGCCTTCCACGAATTGCATCGCCACCATCATACGTGACGAAGTTCAGCATGCGCTCGGCACACCTCGCCGCGAGACACCAACGCAGGTTGCTGCACCACTTCAGGCGTTCGCAACTTCAAGTGAACCTCTAGGGGTGACCTACGCAGACGTATTGAGACGCACCGTTCCGTCGTCCACGACACCATCCCCAGTGAGTGGTTTCCAGCGCACCACTTATACCGACACGTTCGAACACAACGCACCTGCACCAGTCCCACTACCAGCCGCAACCCCGTACGCCACACTGCAGTCCGCACAGGTGGTCCCTTATTTTGCAGACACTCGACCCGTCATGCGTAAATCCGACATATGGCGCATGCCCGACCGACGACCGCTTTGCTACCACTGCGGTGAAGCGGGTCACCTCTACCGAGACTGCCAGTACCGCCGACTTGGGCTGCAGGGTTTTCCTGCCAATTCACCCCGCCCCCGGTTTGGACAGAGACCACCAGAAATTGAAGATTTTATCGCTCGGCAGAACGTCCCACTCAGGCGTCAGTCGCGCTCACCGTCACCGCGGTCGTCATCTTATTCAGGCAACGGAAATCGAAGGCCGCAAGGACGGTCTCCGAGCCCTCGCCTGGAAAACTAACGCCAGCGACCTTTCGAGGCGAGGCCGCTGATTCTCGACGTGATGAAGACCTCGCCCTCCAATCGACGCGACATCGGACCAACGGAAATTCGACTACGCCGGCGCCTGTATCCCAGCTGAGCGACTTTTCAATGGACATACCTGTGCTGCTCGACGGTCGCAATTTAACTGCCTTAATAGACACTGGTGCTGACTACTCGATTATTAGCGGACAATTGGCACGTACCTTGAAGAAAGTGATAATGCCTTGGACAGGATCGCATGTACGTACAGCTGGCGGACATGTTGTAACGCCGGTTGGTTTGTGCACGTCCAGGCTACAAATACGAGGCTGCACGTTTTTGGTCAGCTCCATCGTGCTACGTGACTGCTCCCGCGAATTAATTCTCGGCCTCGATTTTCTTCGGGAATATGGCGCCGTAATCGACCTACGGCGACGCTGCATTTCCTTTTCGACAGTCAACGCTACGTCAAGGGACTCCAACCGCCGTACAACCGCCCTCCGTGTTTCCGACGACAGTGTCACAATACCACCTCGTGCAAGTATCCTAATTCAGGTGACTTCCGAAGGAACCAGTGACGGTGAAACAGTGGCAGAGTGCAACGTCTCCCTGCTGCTGGCGCTTGGAATTTCTGTGGCACGAGGCATCATTGACATTCGGAACGGTACAGCCGAGGTCATGATTACAAATTTCACCAATGAGCATCGTCACCTTTTCCGGGGCACTGCGGTCGCCTACGCTGAAGCCTTGGAGGACGTCATTGAGTGTTTTGCCTGTGAAGACAGTAGCCGCAATGGACAAACCGTAATAGATGTTGACATGAACAGTGCACTGCCAGAAGAGAACCAGAGGGCCTTGCGAGAGCTATTGTTTGAATTCAGGGCGTGCTTTGCTCAGTCGTCTAAAGTGAGTCAGACGCCAATTACACAGCACAGGATAATCACTTACGACGACGCAAGACCTATTCACCAACAGCCATACCGCGTCTCGCCGACAGAACGCGCAGCTATCAAGCAGCAAGTGAAAGAAATGATCGACGACGGCGTTATCCAGCCTTCGAACAGTCCCTGGTCCTCACCGGTCGTTCTGGTTAAGAAGAAGGACGGTACGCTTCGCTTCTGTGTAGATTACAGAAAGCTCAACAACGTCACAAAAAAAGATGTTTATCCGCTGCCGCGTATTGATGACTCGCTTGACCGACTACGACGAGCGAAGTATTTTTCTTCCCTGGATTTAAAGAGTGGCTACTGGCAAATTGAGGTTGATGAGCGCGACCGCGAAAAAACCGCCTTTGTCACGCCGGATGGCCTCTACGAATTTCGGGTGCTACCGTTCGGACTCTGCTCTGCGCCAGCTACCTTCCAACGCATGATGGACACTGTGTTGACTGACTTAAAATGGCAAAGCTGCCTTGTGTACTTGGATGATGTGGTCGTGTTTTCAACCAGCTTCTCCGAACATCTGAAGCGACTACGACAAGTACTTGAGGCGATTCGGACGGCTAACCTTACGTTAAAGCCGCAAAAATGCCATTTCGGTTACGAAGAACTAAAGTTCCTTGGACATGTCGTAAGCGCAGAAGGCGTCCGTCCTGACCCTGAGAAAACCGCCGCTGTCGCAGCCTTCCCGACTCCTGCCGATAAGAAAAGTGTGCGGCGGTTTCTTGGTCTATGCGCGTACTACCGGCGCTTTATAGGCAATTTTTCGAAAATTGCCGAACCATTAACTAGACTCACTAGAGACGATACGCCGTTCGTTTGGAGTGCTGAACAAGAATCAGCATTCACAGAGCTTCGGCTTCGCCTGGCATCACCACCTGTTCTTGGACATTTCGACGAGGAAGCCGAAACAGAAATTCATACCGACGCCAGTAACGTCGGTCTGGGCGCGGTACTCGTCCAACGGCAGGAGGGAATTGAAAAGGTTATCGCCTACGCAAGCCGAACCCTAACACGCCCGGAGTCAAACTACAGTACCACGGAGAAGGAGTGCCTTGCTGTCGTGTGGGCAATTGCTAAGTTTCGACCTTACCTTTACGGCCGTCCATTCAGAGTAGTGACGGATCATCACTCGCTGTGCTGGCTTGCGAACCTCAGAGACCCCTCCGGACGACTGGCAAGGTGGAGCCTACGTCTGCAGGAGTACGACGTTACTATCGTGTACAAGTCCGGTCGTGCACACGAAGATGCGGACACGTTGTCACGCGCGCCAGTTGAGCCTGCCGCTCAGAGCTTCGAAGAGGACTGCCCTTTCCTTGGCTCCGTAAGCGTAACAGACTTGGCTTTACGGCAGCGAGCAGATGCTCAATTGCGACCTATCATTGAACATCTAGAGGGCCGCAACGTATCACTGCCCCAGCATATAACTCGCGGATTGTCATCCTTCTGCTTACGACAGGGCGTGTTGTACAAGAAGAACGCAGCCGCCAGCAACAAAACTTACCTGTTGGTCGTCCCCGCAGAGCTGCGTGAGGAAATTCTATTTGCCTGCCACAACGAGCCTCCATCGGGCCATCTGGGCATCACCCGAACCATCGCTAGGGTACGAAAGTCTTACTACTGGCCGAAACTTGCCGCTTGCGTTAAACAGTACGTTCAAGCCTGCCGCGAATGCCAGCGCCGAAAATCCCCATCTGTTAAGCCTGCGGGATTACTTCACCCTATCGAGCCACCCAGAACACCCTTCGATCAAGTCGGCATGGACCTCCTGGGTCCGTTTCCCTTGTCATCTTCCGGCAACAAGTGGATAATCGTCGCTACAGATTATCTAACCCGCTATGCTGAAACTAAGGCGCTTCCTAAAAGCACGGCTTGTGAAGTTGCTCAGTTTTTCATCGAGAGAATTGTATTACGCCACGGTGCTCCATCCTGTGTCATCACAGACCGAGGAACAGCGTTTACAGCAAGGCTCCTTGAACAAGTTTTTCAGTTAAGTTACTCCACGCATCGCAAGACAACAGCGTATCACCCTCAGACAAATGGACTGACCGAGCGGCTTAACAAAACGATGACTGATATGCTGTCTATGTACATAGACGTACAGCACAAGACGTGGGATGAAATACTGCCTTACGTAACATTCGCGTATAATACCGCTACGCAAGAGACCACACGATTCACTCCGTTTCGTCTTCTATACGGTCGGGACGTTCAGACGATGTTGGACGCAATGCTCCCATGCGACATTGACAACATCGAGAATCTCGACGAAGATGCTGAGTGTTTCGTGCAACGAGCCGAGGAAGCACGTCAACTAGCCCGCGTAAACATCAAGAAACAACAAGGCGTCGATGCACAGCGCTACAACCGCTGCCACAGACAAGTCAATTATAAACCAGGTGACCAGGTGTTGGTTTGGACCCCTGTGCGCTGCAAAGGTCTCTCTGAGAAGCTTCTCAGTCGGTATTTTGGCCCGTACAAAGTGCTACGACAAGTGAGCGACGTCAATTACGAAGTCCTTCCGGACGGAAGCCAACCACCCCGACGCCGACAGCTACGACCCGAGATTGTGCACGTGGTGCGGTTAAAACCGTACCACACACTGTGACAATGTTTTTTTTTTTTACGATACACGCTTCGTTTAGCATCGAGGCGATGCTCTTCAGGGAGGAGGGGCAGTGCCGCGCGCTTGATCTGCCAGCGCAAAAGAGGCAGACGAAGTGGCAGTTCCCCTCGTGCCATTGTTCTGTTTTTGGCTGCGCTGAGCCGACCGCTCTTCGGACTTTTGTGAGGACGCCTTAAAAACGTCACCTGTCTCTTTAACGTGACAATATTGTCATCGTTAAGGGTAGTTGTGGAGGCGGTTCAGATATTTTGGTTGAATCGTATGTGCCTTACCGGCGGCAACTTGATTTGTCCTTAAGCACACCACTTTGCGAATTCGTTTGCATTGAAATTGACTATCTTTATTTGTTGCTGACCAACCGTAACAGCATCATTATATCACTTTACCGATCCCCTTCTCCATCATATGCAGAATTTTGCGCAGAACTTGAGCTATTGTTAAACAAACTATTTGAAGAAAACAAGAACGTAGTTATATGTGGTGACATAAACATTAATATCGCTGATCAACAGAGCCAATCCTGTTTGGAATACGTACGTTGTTTTCTTGGTTGCGGCTTTTCGTCAGTAATACGTACTCCAACTAAGTACGATTCCAATACACTGATCGACCACATTTTGGTCAGTCTGTCTACCGATGACATTAGAGCAGGAGTATTGGATTGTGCTATCACGGATCATTATCCGATATTTTTGTGTTTCGGTTCTAAAGAAATTCGCTGTATTAAAAATAACGTGCGCACTACTTTTGATTCAAAAACATTTGTAGGCATCATTCGAAAGACTAACTGGAACGAAATATATGACAAAAGTAACGCCGAAACTGAACTCAACTTTTTTTCAGCTAAGGTAAGAGAATGTATTAGTCAGTCGTGCTCTGAAACCATAAGTAAACAATGGTTCCATGCACCTAGGAATCCTTGGATTATTAAGGCACTAATGCATTCTATAAGGAAAAAGGACAGTCTTCGCAAAAAGGTCAAGGCAGAACCCTTAAATCATTCACTTAATTGTCGGCTAAAAACTTATTCCAATATTCTGGTAGCTGCCATAAAGCACGCTAAACGGGAATAATATCAAAGTAAGATTAGAAGTATTAGTGGCAACACAAGGCAGAAGTGGCAAAAAATTAAAGAATTTCTGAACAGCATTGAGCCTAAATCGCACCCAACTGCTATATCTGTTAACGAAAAGGGATACACTGATTCTGATTCTCTTGCGGAGGTTTTCAGCTCTCATTTAAGCACCCCTGTGAGTACTAATACAAACATTCAGTCGGAACTCTCACTGCCAAGTCTTCCACGTACTCCTCAATCTTTCTTTTTGTATCCCACGGTAGCAGATGAAGTTAACACTATCATCTCATCATTAAAGCATACTGGCCCAGGGCTTGATCAAATCTGCTGTTCTAAAATCAAACTTGTATCAGAAGAACTTTCCCCAGTCTTAGCCTATTTATTCAATAAGCTTTTGGCGGCTGCTATGTTTCCGAAAGGCCTTAAAGCAGAGAAAATTATCCCCATTTTTAAGAAAGGTGATCGCAAATGCTGTAACGACTATCACCCGATTCGCATTTTATCTTTCCTTAGTAAAGTCATTCAAAAACCAATTTGCAACCGTTTAATGAAATACCAATCGAAATTCAACGTATTATCAGATCACTAATTTGGATTTCGTCCCGGTCTTTCGACTGAAGTTGCACTAATAACTTTCACTAACAGGGTTAAATTGACAATTGACGAAGGTCTTCTTTTTGGAGCGGTGTTTATTGATTTTACTAAAGCTTTCCTTACAATTTACCACGTCATCTTACTTCAGAAGCTTGACTCTTACGGCATATCTGGACTACACCTTCAACTCATTAAAAGCTATCTTGGTGATCGGACGCAGGTTGTTCAGATAAACCAGAGTTTTTCATCTCCAGAAACCACTAACATTGGCGTTCCTCAAGGGTCAATCCTGGGACCCCTCCTGTTTTTGTTATTTATAAATGACTGACCACTTCGTCAGAATAACACTAACGCTCTTCTCTACGCTGATGACACTACTATTTTTACCGCACACAAGGATCCACTCATGCTACAACAATCACTAAACGGCGACCTAAATAACGTTCAATCATTGTGTGTATCGAATCTGTTACTCATCAATTCATCAAAGACTAATTTCATGGTATTTCATTCCTCGCAGTTGTTTCCAAACATCGCTTCATTAGCAATGACACTTGATGGACACTTCATTCATACATGATCATCTACGAAATTTTTCGGTGTGGTATTCGATAAACATTTGAAATTCAGCGAGCATGCGCAGGCCTTAATTCAAAAGGTATCTTTCTGTATTCACGTGATCATCAATACACGACCTTACTTCTCCACTGAAATCTTTTTATCTTTATACTACGCATTCATTCATAGTCACCTGTCATACTGCGTACCATCATTGGGAAATACATAGTGGTCACATGTAAATCATCTAGAACGATTACAGAAGCAAGCTTTGAGACTCATCACTTTCAAACCATTTTCATCACCATCAGCCCCCCTTTTTAGCAACATGAACATTTTACCTCTGCATAAACTCTTCAGCTACAAAATTCTAATGATCATCTTTCGCATCCTTAATAATGAATTATAGGTTTCCAGTTTCTCTGGAGTTAGTATTGTAAATACTAACAACAGGAGGTTTTCAGCTAACCGTAATCTACTTCTACCTAAAGTACGTACCAACTATGGTCAAGTGACGGCAAGATTTATATGCATACCACTGTGGAACATGCTGCCTGTTGATCTCAAATCAAGCTTAATGTACTACTTTAGTAAGCACTTGAAGGTCTTATTGTTAAATGACTTATGACTTGAAAGTTTTCTTTTCGGTTTCTTTGTTTCAAGCGAATTGTCACTATTGGTCATATGGCCCTATGTTTTTGCACCATTTTCTTTTAAATATTGAAGTGATTTCGTTTCTGTTTGCTGACTAAAAAGATAATCCTCTTTTTACCTTTTGTTAGGAGGTCCGCCTGACAGTTTTTTTTTGGGACCTCCGACTGTTCATTCGTCATGCAAAAAAATTGTATTCGTAAAAAATATATCTATTTTTGAATAAACAACCAGAACAACAAAGTCGAGTATTGTTTAACGTGACTCTATGGTAAAAAAGTAACAGATGGTAAGATAAAAATCACGGCATACATATCACGTACAGGGCACTCTCATGGTGCCAAAACTTGATGTTGATGATGTGATTGTAAACAAACATAAACGACAGGTAGTAAAATAAAATTCATGGCATACATATCATGCACGACGGGATCTATATGCCATGTTTATAGTGCGTTCGCGGCCTTTTTGCTAGCCTGATTCATATCAAAATCCGTAGTGCAAGATGTGACTGGTCGATGAACATCAATGACAGGACCTAGCATAAAAATCTTGACGTGCATGTTAAGTAGAGAATGATTCGCTCATTTTTGGCTGCTTCACGTAACATTGGTTCGTAGATTTCGTGGGTTCTGTCTGGCTGTTTTATTCGTCGATGTATAAGGGAGCGTAAAACTCTAGCTATGGCTTCACGATGCACTACAAAACACCGTCTTCATTTTTTTCTTTTGAGGTCAGGTGCATTCAGGTTTTCTTCGCCGTGCAAAAGAAGGCGCTATAATAAAATCACAAAATCATGTGGCGTTGCGTAATACTTTTTACACTAGAATTTGTAACATCATAATAACGTCTCTATTTTTCCCTAATATAGACATCGTAATGATGTCTTGTGGTAACATTATCACGTGGTGGTTAATTTTTGCATTCCTCGTCCCTGATGCTTTGAAATTGTTGCCACCACCAGTCAAATTTCTGTTTGCCAAGGAATATGTAAAGAGGTTGGTTATACTCCGCGCATTTCTCTATTTTATGATTGACAGTATGAATATAGTCTATTGTGTAGTAGCTTGCACGAAATCCTGCTTGGTCTTTTGGTTCACTGAACTCTTAATTCGCCCTAATTGTATTCGCTGATGTTTTTGTAAATCGTATGTTGAGAACAAACAGTAAGTTTATTAGCCTGTTTTTTCAAGTCCTCGGCGTCTCTTTTTTTCATGGATTAACATGATGCCAGTGTTCTTCCAAGATTTTGCTGCCCTTGCCGTCGAGAAACACTTCATATATAGGGTGGCCAGTTTTTCAACACAATTTCTCCGACATCTTTCAAAAGGTTCGTTGTTACGTTATCCTCACCAGTGGATTTGCCCCTTTACACTCATTTTAAACCATTATTTACTTCCCCTGTTGGTACTAGTAGGATATCAAATTTCTCTGGACAATAATTGTTTCTCGAACCATTATCCTGGTTGTTTTGACTTCTGTACAGCTCTCTGTAGAACTCCTTCGTCACTTCCACTATCTTATGCTTATTAGTTATGACATTGCCTTTCTCGTCTCTTAATGCATCTGTCAAATTTTCACCTTTGCACAAGTTAGCCTTCGCAGCTTTTATGTTTCTGCCGCTTTTTACAGCCTGCTCAATTTTCTCTATGGAGATTTTACCTCCTGATGTTGGCTAACCTATTGTTGAACCGATTGTTGTGAAGTTGAACCTACTGTTCCACTTCGCAAGCTACACTAGCTCATATTTTTCGGTTACATTTGGAGCTTTCATTGTCTTCAAAGATACTTTGTCACTGCCCTGTCTAGCGACTGTACCTCCGACCTCCATTGAACACTCCTTAACGATAGTAGTAAGATTATCGTTCATTGTGTCAACGCTAACGCCGGTTACCTCTTTTAGTACCCCGAATATATTCTGAAGCGAAACTAAGCTGAACTGCTATACTTTCTGTCTCACCGGTAGCTCAATAACTGGCGTCTTGCACATGAGCTTTGTCTTTGCTTTTTTCTATCATTCTATGGTCTCTGCATCAAATCTTCCTAACTACTTCTATTCCTAAACAATGCCTTGGTGAGCACGCAGAACACAATCATTTAATTTTAGTTTCGCCATTATTAGTTTGCCACGTCAAGTTACGGTTAGCCTGTTTTCTGAAGAAGATATTCAAAATCCATAAATTAATACTATCTGCAAACTCTACTGATACCTCCCTTCTGGCATGTCTAGAGGTGATGCCACATTTTCCCACTGAATGGTCTCGAGCTTGCTTCTTGCCTACATTGGCATCAAGGTCGCCCTTCAAAATAGTATAGGGTGCCTATACATAATTACTGGCTGACTTTACGTGTCCATTGAAGTTTTCAACCAAATAATCACCATTGCTCGATGTAGGCGCGCAGGTCTGTACCACATTCATCTCGCACCTCTTGTTAAACTTGAATATGATACTTGTCACCCTCCAACTGATGCTATAGTATTCGTCTATGTTGCCAGCAATATTGTGTATAAGAAACTTCAGCCCTAGTTCTTTTCTGTTAACTAATCTACGGTAGCATAGGAAGTGTCCGTTCTTCAGCACTGCATAGGACTCACGTCTCCCCCTAACTTCGCTAAGACTTATTACATCCTATTTAACACCCTCTAATACCTTGGATAGCACACCTAAAGTAGCCTCGCTATATAGCATCCTTGCGTTGAAGGTAGTACAGTTCAGATTTCAATGGTGGCCTGTCCGTACCCAAAGATTCTTAGCACCTTCCGTCATGCCGCTGGTCTAACCACCACCTTGCACAGTTGCTTCACAGCCGCTGGGGACTAAGAGGCAAGGAATAATTGCTGTATTTATGGGAGGTTGCAGCCAGGTACTGCACCAGGGTGGCCAATACTGCTCTCGTGAGGGAGTGCATCACCGGCACCTGGTTGCCAGCCAGGCCGCACTCAAGACTTTTGTTTTTTTTCTTTTCTGCTTCACCTGAAACGCGAATTGCTATCACTGCGGTACTGAAACACAAATGACGTTGCAAGAATGGCTCCTGTACTTGGCGTGACTATTTTCCTTTTTTCTGCCGAGCCTACCCTGAGCACACAGCGGCGTTATCACCCTTTTTCGCACAAGCAGAGAGCTGGTGGTAGGTGGTGGCGGTAGTGGTTAAAAGAAGAAAAAGGCACTTAATTTCTGCAGCCTGGTCGGGAGCACGACGTAGTGTCCCCAGCAGAGAGCTGCGTTCTGACGAGCTATTCGCAAGCCTCCTGCTCACTCCTCCAGGACACCTCCAATTGGCTCCTTCACTTCTCCGATACTTCCTTTCAACACCACGCGAAGACGTTTCACTACGCACAGCAAAGCCTCGACTAAGAACAGATTCACTATTGAATAAAATAGTAGTGAAATAACATACTGCAGTGTCTATTGTACGTGTGGGTAACTGTAGCGCATATCAACACCGCTTATAGGAACATCAGCCACAGTCAGTTGCAAAGGTTTACTCACCACAGCAGTGCACTTGGCCCTCATTCTATTGCGCGAGAGCAAGAGGAGCTGAAGCATAGATGGTGAAGTTTTTCGCGAAGGAAATACATCTATTTAAAGCGATGATTCCGACCAATGGAGTCAACAATGTACTCAAAGTGGTATCGTGGAGTAAAAAATTTGCGCATATAATGGAAGTGAATGGTGATGAAGAAGCTTGCCCCAGAGGTTAAAATCAGTAAACTGTGAATCCACTCTAGATATGCTCAATCATCACCATATAAAGACGTGACACGAGAGTTGTTGTGGTGTCATTTTATATGCACAATTGTTTCAGGAGCCACGCCACACGCTCTGATGCCAGCCCGCAAGCACGATGCCATCCGCTTTCTTGGACAGCCACTCTCCTACGCCTCCGTCGTCTTGTAGTCATTTGATGGTGATGCACAGCGTGCGACTCATCGTTTTTGTACAACACACATTGGGCGGTTGGCAGACGTGTCATTATCGGCACTCAAGAATCTGCAACGCGCGACGCCTGCAGTGGCGTCAATCATGGCGATCACACCACATCCACTACCAGCATTTAGGACGCACGTCTCTTCTTTGCTCGCTGCTCATGGCGACGCGCAGTCATCATGGTCCTCACCCGCTGCGTGGAGCCACTATGGGGCTCGACCGCTGCGCTCACGCGAGCGAGCGCTGCCTTAGCGGCGGTCCGCCGTCTCGTGAGCGCTCCTGAAACGAATGGCACAGCAGCGCCTCTAGCGGGAGCAATGAGCACACTAGCGTACACACCGGCGCAACGACGAGAGACAAACCCTCTGCAAAAGGAGAGAGCTCCTAAAACAGGCGTTGCATAGAGCAGTGCACGGGAGGTTATGAGTCTTTTCGAGGGTGGCAATGGTATTGTGGATTGCGAGAACGCAAGGCCCGTTCTTTCAGGGGCAGTACCAGTCTGTATTAAGCGACCACCTCCAGTTAGCAAAACGACAGAACAAGATTAGCTTTTGTTAAAATCAGCGTCATGATTCCTAATTTCACAGGAACAAATAACATTTTTTTTATTTTTGCAAGGAAGCTTTGCTTGCTTGAAGTATTATAAGCAAATTCTCAAAACAAAACAGGTTTCTAAAGGGGCCTGTTAATTAGTGTTCACCCAATATTATAAAATGCTCAGTCGGCAGAAATAGAGGGACGTTGAGTGCGAATATAACTCATATCTTCATTTTTTATCACCTAAGACTTGAAAACTTTCATCGTCTAAGACTTGAAAATTCTAAACGTCTGTTCCTTGCCGCCTGATTAATGATCAACGGCACTGTAGTGTATGCGTTTTTTACCAACTCTCTGCTATAGGCTGAAGGACACATCCCATACATTCTATGCAAAATGCTTTGAATCTGTTCCACGGCCTTTGAATGATTTGCATTGACTGTATAGTTAATATGCTGTAATGTTAGTTTTACACGCAATAATAACCCTACGCCTTCAGTAATTGGCGCAATCTGTTCGGTATTTACGTGCAAATTCTTCACAAATACGAATTTTTCAGGTCGTCACGTTTTCAAACCACCCTATGTATATTAGAGGCAACACATGCGAAGGCTTTCAACTAGTTTCACGTCTATTTTTTTCAGTCTGAGCGAATACTCTCCCCTTGCTGTGGAGCTCGCACTGCACCTGCTCTCGCCACTGCCGCATGGCAGGGCTGCGCGAGCAAAATACAGAAATCTGGCACTGAACGGCCACGCAGAGCTCGCAGATCTGGGTCTCAGTGCGTGTTTAAATGCATTCATGCTTCTTCCAGGCTTTATTGGTTACAACGGGGCTGGAAGGTAACACGTCCATAGCAGCCAGTCGTGTCCGCAGGTCTGTGATAACGGTAGCAATAAAAATGCTTGCCCGCTTGTATCATCTAAAAACGAAAAGAATCCGGCAGATCCCACCTACTTGGAAATTGACGTTATGCGAAGCTTGCAGAGGGAAGGCGACCGGGTTGCAATTTTTTATTGAGCGACACGTCATAAAATGACACTGAATAAATAAACCAATGTTGCACGCTCAGACATATGTTGAAAAGTTGCAACTTTTTATAAACCAGTTGTTACCAATGTTGCACGCACAGACATATGTTGAAAAGTTGCAAATTTTTATAAACCAGTTGTTACCAATGTTGCACGCATAGACATATGTTGAAAAGATGAAAAATTTTATAAACCAGTTGTTTGCGCTTGCGCAACGATGCCAACTAGAACAAGTATATTAGCAACACCAGACGCTGATATGAAGCACTGATGTTCGCGAGGATGTTGGCCCTGGGCACTGCTACATAAATCAACTTCAGCGCATGGCAACTAACCACAATCAACCTTAACCCGACGTGACTGTTCAAACGAATCCTTTCAAATGTTGTCCGTGTGAGGACAACATTTGAAAGGATTCGGTGCGGGCAGGTAACGCTAACAGGTGCCTTGTATTGGCAAGCCCTCCGTGGCTTTGTCCGAGAAGGAACGCAGGTTCCTCGAAGGATTCGGTGCGGGCAGGTAGCTTTACCTTTCTGTTTCGGTTTCTTCTAGGTTTTTTCTTTGCTGTTTTTCAGTGCCTTTGTATTTGTGTTGTTTGTTTTTGGTTTTCTTACTCATGTTCTGCTCTTGTGCCATATGGTTTTTATCACATGGTCACTGTCTCCTCTATATATTTTCGTGATCTGCGCAATAAACTCAGTTGGAAGTTAGCGCTCGTGTCTGTCGTGTCCTTCTTGTCTCTGTGTCGTCCTTTTGTTCTCGCGCTATAACTATCGTGATGTTTTGAGTTGATTTAGTGTGTGCAGACATCTCTGATTAGCTTGAAGCCACATTCCTAGTATGCGTACGGTATCTTTCTCCGGAATGACAATTCCGTCGAGCTTGACTTCCAGCTTTAGATTCGGGTCGATCCTCCGTGCTTTTCACTTTGTGAAGCGAATGAGCTCTGACTCTTCGGCTGAGCACTGAAAACCCCGTATCCTTGCGTACTCTTCTATGGTGCTAGCTGCCTGTTGTAACCTATCTTCTTTCTCTGCTAAGCTGCCTGTGGTTGTCCATACCGTAATATCGTCTGCATATATCTCATGTTGTAGACCAGTAATATCTTTGAGTTTTCCTGCAAGCCTGTCATGACGACATTGAAACGTGTCGGTGAAATGACCGCTCCTTGGGGTGTTCCTTTGTTGGGAGGTTCAATACTGTCGGATTCGTAATCTCCCAGCTTGATTGTTGCAGTCCTGTGAATAAGAAAACTTTTGACGTAGTCGAACATTCGTTCTCCACAGTTAGCTTCCTCCAGACCTTTTATTATTGCTTTGTGACTGATGTTATCAAAGGCTCCCTTCATGTCAACTGCCATAACGACGTTTTCCCCAACCTTAGAGATGTCCATTAGTACTTGTTCTTTTAAAAGTAGTAGAACATCTTGCGTAGAAAGGTGTGGGCAAAAGCCAAACATGGTTTCGGGCATGAGGTAGTTGTTGTCGAGACGGTTGAGGAGCCTGGTGTTCATCAGTTTTTCAAAGATTTTTCCTGAGCAGGACATGAGCGAGATAGGTCTCGTGTTCTCAATGGCAAGTTTTTTTCCTGGTTTAGGCACCATGACCACAATCGCATGTTTCCATTCTGGTGGGACAGTTCAAGCCAGCCAATGTTTGTTTATGTATTTAGTGAGAGCTTCAATGGCTTCGTCATTTAGGTTCCTGATCACACCATTGGTGATTTGATCTGCACCCGCGGCTGTGTTCTTTTTGTTACTAAGTATGGCTGCTCTTATCTCAGCGTCCGTAAAAGGCTTGTCTAAATCAGGTTGCGGTGATCCTTTATGCCTTCCTTGATATGAAGGCGTTGCTCCATCTTCCCCAAAGCATTTTTTATGCATGGCTTGAATAAAGTCCTCTTTTGTACTAGGGTATAAGTGCAGCAATCTTTCAACGGCTTTACTGTTTTCGTTTTTTGCCTTCGTGGGGTCTATCGTGGCTTTAAGTATGTTCCATGTTTCGGACGTACTCAGCGTTCCATTGAGTTAATCACAGAAATTGTCCCAATTAGTTGCAGCTAGTTGATTGGCGTATTCCTCTGCGCGCTGGGTGATATCTATGATTCTTTCTTTCAAATAACGATTACGTTTCTGTTTTTTCCATCATTTCGTAAGGATTCTTCTTGCTTCCCAAAGATGAGCAGGTGTGAGTCGACCTCAGGGGCATTGCTTGATCGCGTTATTTCTTTACTGTACCTTTCTTTTTGACGCCTTATTTCGTCACACCAATCACTCAAGTTTGTTATATCTGAGGCAGTCAACCTTCGTTCTAGTGATTTTCTGAACGCTTGCCGATTAGTTATTTTGGCAACACCAATCTTTTGACGTATCTGATCTGTGTGTATAGTGGTGCATAATATGTAAGGATCACTGCCTAGATTTTCTAGAGTGTTGTGCCATTTCACCTCTTGACAATTTTTGCACATAGTTAGATCCGGTACCGTGTCTCTGGAGTTACTGTTTCCTACTCTTGTTGGCATTGCTGGATACGTCAAGAGTGTCATACCTGTAATTTCTATTTGCTGGGCTATGTTTCTGCCTTTGGCATCCTGAGTGAGGTATCCACAGCTTGGGTCTTTTGCATTGAAGTCCCCCACCACTATGAGCATGTTCTGTTTCGCAAGTTTTGCTGCATCTTAAAATAGTTTGTCGAAAGTTGCCTTTCTTTGTCGAGGTGGGCTATAAACGTTCAGGATGAAAATGCTTTTATTTTTCTTCTCTTTAGATAGGATTTCCGTAATGATATGTGGGATTTAGATTCCTTCTGTTGGTTTATGCTGTATTGCGGTTATGGATTTGTGGATTAATGTCACCACTCTCCATTCATTTTTACTATTCACAGCTTCACCGTGAGTGTCATAGCTCTGCATGCTCGGCCTTATTCCCACCTCTTGGAGAGCTATCACAGCAGGTGGCCTCGGCTGCATGGCCACCAGCTGTGAAAGCTGTTCCTTTTTTCGTCGGAATCCCCGGCAGTTCAACTGCCATATGTCCCACTCTTCCGTAGTTTTTCATAGTCGCTTATGCATTGTCAGTAGTTTCTTGTGTCATATTAAGTAGGCCCGGCCTGTTGTATGCCTTATCTGCTTTTTCCCTTATGTGGCTGCCATTGGTATGCTTTCTCAACACCTTAGTGAGTTCTATCTGTTGCGCTTGAATTTCTTTTTCCAACACGTCAAGTTTTCTGTCTACCTGCCCCATGACCTGTTCGACGATAGAGGGAAATATTTCTTTTACGACTTCTTTCAGAATAGCTATCGTCACCACAGTCTCGCCGTTCAATACTGATACGCTTTGTTGTTCTTGCTGCTGCTGTCCTGTCGAGGAAGATTGAATACGTTTCCCTTGTGGTTGTTGCTGCTACTGCTTTTGTTGGCTTCTAAGTTGTCTCTTTTATCTTTCTAAATCCCCCATTCTTACACGCATTAACTCTAGTTCTCGCTTGAGTCGCGCGAGCTGTGTGTGTTTTGATCGCGCTTGGTTTCGAGGAGGTTTGGAGGCTGCCCAGCTTACCCTAAATTGCCGCCGCCGCCGCCGCCGCCGCCGCAGCCGCTGCTGCCGCCGCAGACGCTGCTGCCGCCGCAGCCGCTGCTTGCTGCCGCTGTTGCTGCTGCTGATGCTGCTTGCTGCTTGCGGCATGCTGCTGCTTGCTGCTTGCTGCTTGCTGCTGCTTGCTGCTTGCTGCTTGCTGCTGCTTGCTGCTGCTTGCTGCTCGGTGCTGCTTGCTGCTGCTTGCTGCTTGGTGCTGCTTGCTGCTGCTTGCTGCTGCTTGCTGCTGCTTGCTGCTGCTTGCTGCTTGCTGCTTGCTGCTGCTTGCTGCTTGCTGCTTCTTGCAGCTAGCTGCTGGCTGCTTGCTGCTTGCTGGCTGCTGGCTGCTTGCTGCTTGCTGTTGCTGCTGGCTGCTGGCTGCTTGCTGCTTGCTGCTGCTTGCTGCTTGCTGTTTGCTGCTTGCTGCTGCTTGCTGCTTGCTGTTTGCTGCTTGCTGCTGTTTGCTGCTTGCTGCTGCTTGCTGCTTGCTGCTTGCTGCTGCTTGCTGCTGCTTGCTGCTAGCTGCTTGCTGCTGCTTGCTGCTTGCTGCTTGCTGCTTGCTGCTTGCTGCTGCTTGCTACCGCTGCTTGCTGCTGCTTGCTACCGCTGCTTGCTGCTGCTGCTGCCGCTGCTTGCTGCTGCTACTGCCGCTGCTTGCTGCTTGCCGCTGCTTGTTGCTGCCGCTGCTTGCTGCTTGCCGCTGCTTGCTGCTTGCCGCTGCTTGTTGCTGCCGCTGCTTGTTGCTGCCGCTGCTGCCGCCGCTGCTGCCGCCGCTGCTGCCGCCGCCGCTGCTGCCGCCGCTGCTGCCGCCGCCGCTGCTGCCACCGCCGCCGCCGCCGCCACCGCCGCCGCCGCTGCTGCTGCTGCTGCTGCTGCAGGAGCAGCAGCATCAGCAGCAGCAAGATAAGGTGGTTTCGCAACTACAGTTACCATATCTACTAATATTCCCTCCATATCAACCAATGATTCCAGCATCCACCAACCCAGGATTTTCAATAGGGTTGGCGGCATCATATATCTCTTCACTTGGTTGAAATGAGCCAATCATGAAGGCAGTGCATAACCAGCTGAGGGGTGGAAGGCTAGCTTTGTCTGCAATCTTTGAGGCAGTAAGAAAACTATGTTGAGCACGAAAATATCCTGGAGGGAAGTAAAAACACTCAGTGCATTGAATTGGAAGAAAACGAGGATAGTCTTTGCCTCTCAGTAGTCTCAGGTGATCCATAAAGGGACCGGCATTTTTTTTATTTGTACCTAAAGAAAAATGTATTAAAGACAATGTGATTTTTTCCTCAGACCTGCAGAGTTGCACACAGCAGTAATATATAGTGAGACATGCAAATAATGAGTTTGCAATAGCTTGAAAAAGAAAATAAAACGCGAATGCTATAAAACTCGAACGCATATATTGAAACGGTAGCATGCCTGACAGAGCCACGTGAAAACTGCGTGCTGCTATGTGCGTGTTACTTTTCATCTTCCCTGCATCCGTGAAAGCCGTCAAGAAGCACGACAGCAAACTAACTCTCATTAAAACACGAATTCGCGAGCTTCCTAATACGCATGGCCGTTCAGCGCCAGCATACCATTATCCACTCGTACAGTGCCATCAAGTGGCAGTGGCGAGCGGAGGCAGAGCGCGTGCTCGGTGGCCTCAAGAGAGCGTTAGCCCGGGTACTAAAAAAATTGAGGATACGCTGGTTCTATCTACCTAAGAAGAGATCTCGCGTTTGAAGTATGTACTCTCGGGTCTTGAGACGCGTTCAGCCGGATAGAGAGATTTCTATAGGGCGCATTTTTTCTGCATAGTCATAATTACTAATTATGACAAGCCCGTCGCGTGCCTTGTTTCTACTTTCGGAGTCTTGAAGCGGGGGCCTACGGGATATTGCTTTCTCCTTGGACTGCCAAAGATGGATGGATGAAGCTGGTGCAGGTGCTCTCACTGTTCGTCACCTCGAAGCTTGTGACAAAGCCTTCGGCCTTCTTGATCTTGTCGAGAATAGGCCAGCAGGTTGGTGCTAGCCTTTAGACAGAGCTAGTTAAGGAATGATAGATTGCTCAAGTGTCTTCAAGTTTACGACTAATTTCCTATATTTTCATACATGAACAAAAAACAACTCCACTTTATGTCACGTCGCTCTGTCTACAAACAGTATGAACACAAGCAGTAACGATGAAGCACATTATTGGGTAAGCCTCTGCCCCAGTAAAAAAGTAGCGCACTGAGTACGTGGTAGCACCAAGTACATTTGTTGTTCACTAATCATTTCAGCTTTCGTAATGGGTGCTGCTTTTACGCATATATACAATCAATAGGTGCGGCGTCATCATCGAGGCTTCTGTTGTTCACGAAGAATCTTCACTACTGTCATGGTGTCCGCAATCTTAACCCGCCATGATGGTATTGTGGCTAAGGCATTTGGCTGCTTACCTGCAGATCGTGGATTGAAATCTCGGCCACGGCGGCCGCATTTTCGATGAAAGTGTAAATGCTTGAGGACCGTGTGCTTAGATTTACGTTGTGGTTGAAATTTCCGGGCCCTTAGACTACCTACGGCGCCTTTCATAATCATAAGGTGGTGTCGGAACGTTAAACGCGGACAATTATTAATATTATTATTATTATTATTATTATTATTATTATTATTATTATTATTATTATTATTATTATTATTATTATTATTATTATTATTATTATTATTATTATTATTATTATTATTATTATTATTATTATTATTATTATTATTCACATTTTTATCATAAAAGCTGTTCTCAGAAACATTTGGCAGTGGTGCGCGCCTAGGTAGGTTCAAATTGTGAAAAGTCATTCGCATGAAAATACAGACAAAAGTGCGTGCTACGTCGTTACCCAACGTGTGAGGTCACGTTAGCCACCTGAAATTCTACAACTTGTCCGGGATTCTACTGTCTGGCAGTGATCAAAGTGCCTTAATCTCTCTTGGGGTCAAAAGTAGATACTGTTTTCGAAAAATTGTCAGTTAGAGGTTGCTGCAGAGAAAACATTCAGCGGCCACTGGTGCAGATGAACTTTGGCCAAATGCAGTTCTTAAGTACAAGACCAAGAGTTGAAAAGTTTTTTGGAGAACTAGAAATACAACAGATTGTTGATCTACAATATAAACCATACTTTTTTTATGCTGATGTGAGCATTATAAAGCATGTTGAAAAGTTCAGTATTTTCCTTACTAAATATATTTTTAAAGGTGGCCTCAGACGAACACTTCCAACTCATGTTCAACTCAATAAATATTCATTTTTCGTAAGGAAGTATAAACCATTTAGGCAGTAGAGTTATCTAAAGCATGTCAAATAAATACCGCAATAGTGTGCACCAGTGCTAGAGGCACCTTCGTTTAAAAGACAACAGAATGAAACCTTCTGCCCCGGTTCTATTCATTCAGGTACGGCACACTTAAGAATTTGACGAAAATGTGTGGCAAGTTCCCATGAAAAATGTTTATTAGCAAACAGTTATGAGTGTTTACAAGCGTGAAAACACCAGCTGAGCAACTTCTGAGAAATATAACAGAAAATGTAGCGCGCCTTATCAGAAGAGGATGAACAACGCTAAAATTCTCAATATTTGTACTACAATGTGCCTTTACTGAAGCGGCTGCTCAATTTTTTTTCTAGCTTGTTTTGCATAATCAGTGCCAAGACAAGGCGCTTTCGCGCTTCGGTGCTGCTAATTTGTGAGGCAATTCTTTGCAATGACAAGGCTAGGCTAAATCCGCATTTGTTTAAAAATATGAATTGAACTTTTGTTTTAAAAACAAATTTTTAAC
Organism: Rhipicephalus microplus; assembly: GCF_043290135.1. NCBI lineage: Eukaryota > Metazoa > Arthropoda > Arachnida > Ixodida > Ixodidae > Rhipicephalus > Rhipicephalus microplus. The sequence continues at coordinate 113,744,099 of NC_134706.1, read as the reverse complement.
AAACAAATTTTAAAAACAAACAAAGTATTGAAAGACGCACCCTAGAGGAAAACAAACTTGATGGTTTACCTATACACACGCCTTTTTGAGCATGAGCACATCTGTAACGTCACATGTTCACTTGGTCAGAAATTGATAACTTTTATAATTTAAATTAAGGTGTTCACAACAGTTTTGGAGCGTTATTATAGGTTGTCACTTCATAGGGTTTCTAAGGAACCTACAAATACTACTTATCAATCTAATGTTATAATGCACACAAATTAGCATTTCGGATTGTTTTGTGCGTGCTGGGTTGTCTAACATGTCTGCTCTTTATTCTTTTGAAGACAAAGGCTCCATAAAAAGATTCCTTGTGTAGTGAAATGTTGCGCAATGTATAGTGCTTTTAACGTGGTGTTAACCTGAAAATTCGCATCGTGAAAAATAAATTTGGTTCCCGCTTGGCCCCACACTATAATGCAAAGATACATGCACATCAGCCTGATGTCTTTTTGAAGTGCTCCTGTTCCCTTGACGCTGTCAATTCGTGCTGTGATAACACCTGCTTCCTCAGTTGTATCGTTGATATAATGTGCTTTTACAGGTGGAGAAACTGCCGTGTGCTGGTTGTATTCACAATAATCTTGTATGCTTTTGCAAGTATTTAGGAAGTGAATAATGAATATGCGTACTGTTAGGAATTCATTCTGCTTAAAAAGATAACATTCATACTTCGGATTGCAGCAATCATCGACAATAAAGAAAACCCTGCATGGCCTACCTTAGCTATGTTATGAAAAGCTAAACATATGAGGCAATGGTTATAGATGAATGGTCTAATACCAATAATATATGAACCTAAAGCGCCAACACACCGTTGGGTACAGATATGTTAAATTTCGATGGCACATCGTGAGTGCTCGGCCATATTACGAAAGGACCACGTAGCGTAGATTTTTTTTTATTGTGCACTATAGGAAACTCAGGCGCTAGCGTCTATGGGAGCTGCAGCTCACGGTGCTTGAGTGAGTATGGAAATGATTGGTAGCAATAGGATGGAAAGGTGCGCTAGTTGGTAATTCATGGTGGTTCAGCGAACTGGGAGCGCGGGAGTAAACACAGACACAAAGCAAAGAAGAGGCACACAGCATGAGCGCTCATGCTGTGTGCCTCCTCTTTGCTCTCTGTCTGTGTTTACTCCCGCGCTCCCAGTTCTCTGACCCATAATGATTGGTAATACACGGATTTGTCTAATCTTCGTACTTCTGGTTCCGTGTGTGTTCGTGGAGCTTGGAGCTGTTTTCTCACGAAAGAAAAATCGGAAATTGTTAAGCAGTAGCGCTTCACCACCTTGCCCTTCTCAACTTAAAATTTCCAATCAGGTCCTGAAGTTCAAAAGGGTTCATTCTTTCCTTCGAAGCAAAATCTAAACAGAGCCGTAACAAAACTGCAAGCACGACTTGCCACCCAAAAGTACCAAGATTAGACCAATCCGATGACTACCCACCATTCCCATGGCTGAACGATCGCAGCGACAGACTCCCCTCAGGTAACTTTAGTAATTTCTAAGCTGCGTAGATCGGAAACAAATTACTCTCGTCTGCTGTTCTATTGGAACGCGTGCGCCGTGGTGGGAGCAATGCGTAGGCGGAAATTTAATAGAAAGAAGTGTGAGGGGGGAGTGAAGCGCTTTTTTGATCACCCGTGGCTGGCCACGACTCTAAGTGTGCGAATATAATGGGATTAAAAGCGGGCGTGCCGAATGCGTCACGCAGAGTTCCGGCCGAACCCGCAGTAATGTGGCATACGAGAATCCTTGCTCTACGAAACAATCTGTAATGTGCGGTTGCTCTCTATCCGTCATAGGAACATGAAAATTACACTCTGAATTCCCAATTGGAACGTTATTGCTCCATTCAATGCACAAAGTTTGATGTGGACCTGCCACTGAAGTGTACAAAAGAATAAACCTTGCACCAATGTGCATAGCCACTTCTATATTTCGGCTTTACACTATAGTTTCTAGTGATTGCCGAGAGTGTTACAATTGGAAATTGTTATCTGCTTTGGAAGTCACCAATTACCTCTTATACGAAAATAACCATCTTTTTAACAGATACACGTAGGCTGCAAGTATGACTGCGAGGGCTCAGCCACAATATCAATCAGTCTTTCTGGAAGAATGTGTCTTGTAAGTAATTGACCCTGGATAAAATATAGAAAAGAAATTAATGTACGTTGGGTTTGCTCTTTGAAAAAGTCTCATGATGATTGATTTTCATTGATATATTGAATGTAACGTTTCAAAACCACCATATGGTTATGAGAGGCACAATAGCAGAGGGCTCCAGAAGTTAGACCACCTGGGGTTCTTCAGCGTGCCCCTAAATATCAGTACACGGGCCTACAGCATTCTTGCCTCCATCGAAAATGCAGCCGCCCTAGCCGGAATTCAATCCCGTGATTTGCGGGTCAGCAGCCGAGTACCTTAGCCAGTAGACCACTGCATCGGGGCAGTCTCATAGTGGTAATAAACAATGAAGGTTAGGTCGTTTTTTTAAGTGAAAATTTTAATAGATAAGTTATATCAGATTGGCGAAAAAACACACTACAACCTGTGCGTTCCAAGTCCACGCAATCCGGTTATGTCGGTGACAAAATTCAACCACTGCTTTACCGGGGGCAATTTAGGCGTCTGCTGTTTGTTTTCTTGTGTTATCTTAAGTAGTACCAGTTGTAGTTGTAGTGCAAGCCAGTTTTTCGGCCAGATAGAGTCACGCCGCATTCCCTTTGTAAGCGTTGAAAAGCTCGTTTCGTGAAAATTTCGGCGTCGGCGTTGGAATCGGTGACGGCGGCGGCATCGGTGGTTGTGAGCGAAATAATCATCGCCTTATCTGTGACAGAAAAATCTGGTATGATGCAAATAAAATAAACTAGTTCATGAAATTTGTGAGTCGGGCTGAGGTTCGAATAATGGTTGGCTTGGAAGTACTGGGAAAATAACTTTCTCTGCTTGGAAATGCAGTGAAAGAAACTTGCAGGCTTTGCAAACACACGTGTCTAGTATACATGCTTTACAATGCAACATGTAATATCGCCGTAATAATGCGGGGTACTAACGTATAGTGTGATCGGGTGTCATAACATGAGACTCTATTGGTTTAAAACAGGCCACCCACCATACAAAAGCCGCACACGCTTCTGCACTTTTTTAAGACCACGCAGAGGGTGCATAGCAAGCCTCAAAATATTTCGCGCGCGCAGTTTCCTCCGGTTCAAAGCATCGAACTCATTATACAGGAGACAGCCTTATGCTCGAGACTCACTGACACAAGCCATTTCGAGCTCAATAGGCACTAGAGGCAGGATATTGTTATTGCGCTCAACTTTTAAAGGCGAAGCTTTAAGGGTCCCCCAATATTTTTTCCAGCTCCAGCACTCAAACGTGCCTCTTCATGTAATTGCAAAGCATGTAACTCACCAACGATTGGCTAAACCTGCTGCAAAAAAGAGCGTCCCCAGCGTGATGCCAGTACGTTTTTTTTTTTTGGCACTGTTATACGCTAGAGACACTGGTACACGCTTGTATTCACTGGCACTTCGCTGGGCGCACTGGGAAAAAAAGATTTGTCACACTGGTAGGGGCACTGGCTTAATCGCTGTGATGCTGGTGCGCACTGCGAAGCGCTGAAATGTTCACTGGCGAGCGCTGGTGAATACTGGAGCACGCACTCTTTTTACCAGCGCAGCGTGCACATTTTGGAGTGTGTGCCATGGAAAGTTTCGGTGTCGTTGTATATAAAACGCTTGATTCGACAGCACGGTGACATGATACCGTAACAGATACTGAGCATACGTAACTTTTGCGGCACACGTACGTATCTCAGCATATATAATGCACCTTTTTCGCATAATCCCCCGCGTATACCAGCCTATTTCGCGTCATCCATGCATTGATGTAACTATTCAAAGTTGCAGTGCTTATGATCCTGCAGCTGCACACCCCTCCTGACATAAACAGAAAACTGTTTTTGCAGCCAAGTTGACGAAATGTAAATGAGCTCTCTCAAACGCTTCGCAACGTTTTCCAGTAGAAGCGAGAAAAAAAGCTGTCGTTCAACTTCAAACAATTCCAACTCACCGCGTCGAGAGCGATCTTACCCAGTGCCCGGTCAAGCAAGCATTAATCCTGTCGTGCCTACCGCGTTTGTATATATGATACCAGCACTTCTTACTTCATGTACACACAGTTTTATAGTGTAAGAATAACTGTAAAAAACAGTTTAGACATTCATAAGCCTAAATCAACTATTTCGCTTTGTGTCGACGTTCGCACAAGGAGCGCTGACGACTGATGCATCGCGCTTTCAGCTACGCAGGCTGTCGTCAAAAGCTGCCGTCTGCACTTAGCCGGTACTTCTCTGACTAACATGTAAGAACACGCAATTTACAGTTGCCAATTCAGTACGCCTTCGTGAACTGACTATCTGGCATACGTTTTAAGCCAATTTCATTATCATTTCTATTGGTGTCATTTTTTTTAAATTGTTGGTATTGATATAACTGCATATATCAGTATACTGGCACTCCCGCTGTATACTGCCAGCGGAGGCCAGAAAAACGGCTGTCACTCGGTATTGCCACTTCATAAATAAATTTCTGGCAATGATTGACCTTTTACTTACTTAAGGTACAGTTTAGCTGAAAGTTAGAATTGTTGGAAAGCTCAATTGCAGAGAATTCAAGCATCGCAACTCAGCTACTTCTAGAGCGGCCGTATCCCGTGCACCGTCCCAGCGAGCCCTATCGTGCCGGCCGCGTCAGTTTACATGCTGCCGGTGCTTTTTACTTTAAGTATGTACAATTCTAAGGAGTAACAATCGCTGTAAAGTACAGTTTAGACATCGCTGAGCGTGAATAAACCATTTCTCTGCGTGTGTGGTGCCTACACAAGTAGCGTAATGTGCGGTATTTTGCTTACGTATTTATTTATGTATGGTGAATGGGCATCCCCGCTTTTACCCTATGAAGCCATTTTGCGCAGCTTACTTGGACCCAGGTGCTCCAGCGCCCAAGTACCTGTGCTCGTACCAGCGCCATACTGGACCCATAATCAGGCATAGTGCCGGACGCTGGTACCCAGTGGCGCTGGTTTTTGCAATAGGGAAGGCCTTGGCTCAGTAAGCATTCGTAGCACTATAACAAAAAAAAATTTATTGCAAGCCGATGTATTCCCTAAATAAATTGTGGTGATAAACGTCAATAATGCATGTTGCTCCTGCTAGACTTCACTTCGGTAATAAACTCCCCATGCAGCTTCACCTTGGCCAGCAGTCCCAAGCACGCCACCCGACGGCTGCATGTGGCCTGCGGACTATTGGCTAGCAGCCTGCAATGGCCTGGCAATAAGGTTTACAGGCTGCTACGTTCATCGTGAGGTTTTTAATTATCTACCAGAGTTGACAAATGTTCACATTACGAAAGTGAGTGAGTCCTGTAGCAAAAAAAACACCTGCGATCGGCATTGATTATCGCCTCCGCAGAAGAAGCTATTGGGGGGCATTACTTATCTCGTGATAACTAAACAATGGTAAACACCATGTGAACATGTTTAAAACATGAACACCTAATGTTTTTCTTCGCAAGGAACAGCTGTGGAAAAAAAATATGGTTAAGTTTAACTGCTTACGAATTTTAAATATTCTGGAGATCAGCATCAATATGTTTTCTGAATTATCACGTCCAATAGCTCTAGAAATGGTTGATATATGCGACACCGGTAATGCCTTTTTTAAATTAGAACGTCACCTGGCGCCTTGTTCAAGCTCGTACGTACCTCTCTCCTTCGAACCTTTTTTTTTGGTCTCGCACCTTGCGGGACTAAGTTTAGTGGCTGTGGTCCGCTAGCTGACGCAACCATGAAATTCTTGGCCTTGACTATTTCTGTCTCTACGTGGTGCATTAGCGCTCAAGTATTACTACTTATTGGTAGCTATTGTTGGTTTGAAGTTTCGTAACCTGTGCTGCCCCTGAAGCGCGAAGAATACATGTATAAGTGGTAGACTATACTTCTAGAGAATGAGGTTAAAAACGAAAATCGTCAAATGCAACTAAATGATCCACTGCCACTCTCCTAGAGCACTGCACGGGACGAATATTCCGGCCCGGGCCGGCCCGGGGCCGGACTGGCCCGAAAAATCTATGCTCCGACCTACCGAAGCCCAGCCCGGGGTTTTAAAGTACGATCCATACCCGGCCCGGGTCCGAAAGGTTTGGGCCCGGCCCGCTTTAGCCAAATATGCCTTCAGCATAAACAAAACACTGTGCAATTATCAGTTATTGTGTAGATACCTGCAGCACAAAATGACTTCTAAAGAGTGTTTTCATAACTTCTTTCAGGGCCACAGCTTTAACCGTTTCTGTGCATATTTCCGGTTATTTAAACCTGTACCCCTTTCGGAAGAACATTTTAGAGCAATGCAGAATAAAATTGTAGTCATGGCTGGATCTTTCATCTATGCAGTGCTAACCATGCTACCTTATCTTTGCATTTCAAAGAAAGGCTGCAAAGCATCATACCTTTGTTGAGTGGAAAAAATGATAGACTTTTATGCTCTAGCTCTATATAAAGTGCTTATGACCTATGACTATTGAGTAATGTAGCAAGTCTCCTGCGAATTTCGTTTTTTGCGCAATAGACTAAAAATGCCTCCGCATCTTCAAGCAGAGTGAACCCAATTAAATGCATCGCAGATTGAGGGCGCGTATTGCTTAAATGTTGTGCAATTAGGTATCCTTTAGGAATGCTTAATTGTTGATCATCATCATAAGCCTGGCAACTCCAACTGCTGGGCAAAGGCCTCTCCCATAATTCGCGACTCAACCCGGTCTTGTGCTCGCTCCTGCCACATCATACCTGCGAACTCTTTACTGACTTTCTGTCTCCTCTTTGTGCTTTGCCATAGCTGGCAATCCAGTCATGTACCTTCAATGACCAGACTACGTGCTACATGTCCGGCCTGTTTTCAATTTCTTATTTTATCTTTATTGTTCTTATTTATTGAAGGAAGGAGAACCGTTGCCTTTAACGTCAAGCAAAAGCCTAGACGCCCTTGACTGAATTCCGAACACGCGACACAGAACGCGAGCAGTCGTTTCTTTACAGACGCTGCCTGCGTCGGCCTTGCGAGGTGACGCAGGCAGCGTCACCTCGCAAGCTGCTTTTGGCCGGAAAACACCAGGCTGGGTAGCGTTACATGAAGCTGTCGTGTCGACTCCTCGGTAAGCAACTTCCAAAGACGTACACTATGTTTTCTCTCTCAAAACAAGAAGGTTTTTTACCTCTCCCCCCTTCTCTTCCGAATCACTGCCACCGCCTTGCCATAGATCTGTGTAAGCGAGCCACCGTACTCGACGGTCCCTGACGATGCCCATCTCGTCGTCTTCGTATGCCCACCCTCAATCGCGTTAAAGCAAGACCAGATTAAAAGCTTTCCACATATTAGAACCCCGAACTCATCTAGCTTAAGGCATCTCTGGCGCTCCCTTCCTCGAAGTGCACAGTGTGTCGAGGGTCCGGAGTGCGATCTCCCGCAAGGACCGGAAGCTGGAGGGCGGGTGGCCGAGAGCCGAAGGCCTCAGTGCGATGAGGGGAGTGAAGTCTGGCTGTCTGTGGCACACGGTAGTGGTTGCAGACTTGCATCTCGTGGCAGCGACAATAGAGGAGAATGAGATGTGCGACATAAAAGAAAAGCGGTGAATGTGGTGCGGAATAAAATGTAAAAGGTAAAGAAAAAAATATAGGCAGATCCCACGTACATGGGAATCTATATCAACGCAATAGTGTTTAAGATCTCGTGTCACAGAAAACCCAACACTACCGTCGGCCCCGTTGGTTGTGAGCGAAAAACCGTCTGTGCGTCTGTGACCAAAAAATCAAGTTACTGAGATAGCTGCGGAAGGCCGCGGAAGGCCGCTACTTGTCCGCGCGTGCGAACGCGGCACACTGAAAAAGCCACGCATTCGAACAAAAAAAAGTGCTCGACGTCACAAGGCGCGGTAGTTTCTTTGCCCTGCCACCTCTCCCTGCGGAGCTTCCAGCGCTTTCGTCGGGACGAGAGACGAGATAATACAATTGCAGCATGCGACAAACCTTTGTAGCTCCACTCACACTGGACAAATTATTAAACTTTTTGCAGCGTCGAACTCATGAGACGATAAGCTCTTCTAGTGAAATCATTTCATGGTTACTTGAAAAAATGTTTTGGGCCCCTTTAACCCACTTTGTTTGACAGGTGTCACGACGAAAACTAGCCCATTCGGCTATTATAGCGCGCGCTAATCCAATATACCGTGGGAATGTTTGTGTGCATGCGCGTATATGTAACAAAACATATGAATAAGTAAGCACTTAGCAGTTTGAGGGTGCACTCAGGGTCAAATTTCGCTCTCGCGTTCAGCTCTTAAAGATGAAGCTTAAGAGTTTCCCCATTTCAATACGAAGCATGCGGAGAGAAGGTGGCTGTGTTGTAATTTTTTTCAGGAAGACGTTACGAAATAATGTTCAGGATGTGTTCGAAAAATGTATCCACAAAATTATGGTGAACAGTGGCATAAGATTTATACAAACAGTTGTTCACAGGCGCGTAAGGATACCAACAGCAGGATGGGTATTCGCAACACCATAAGCATACAGCTGATATATCGCGCTTGCGCGCGCAAGGATGGTAGCCCCGAGCACTCCTGCACAAACCGACTTGAGCGGATGGCGCCCAAGTACAGCTGACAATAACCCGACGTGACAACTGTATCATAGGAGTACATATACAATGTTTATAACATTGCACACCACCCGAACTGCCACCACACTGGATGTTTCATGAACATTAGGTTCTATTTGAAAAGTACTCTCGAGACCTGGTGTGGCGCATTGGTAGAATGTTTAATTGCCAAGCAGAATGCTGGTATTCAATTCCTTCTAGGACCGTGATTTATTGCATTTTTTCAGATCAAAGCTGCCGATGTCAGCTATTTCTTAGTGATATCGCGTTGAGATTTATGAATGCCCATTCTTAATGTTCCTGGGTTCCCCGCAGGGGCGTCGGTGAGAGCAGGCATTTGGTGCGCAGCGCCACCATGGACCCGAGTTAACGGGGGATTTCAACTCCTTCCCACGCCTAGTCGTGCGTGGCTGAGCCGTGTCCGGGAAAAAAGGATCCTGGGGGTAGAGCCGACGCCGAGTTATTGGACAGTTGAGGCCCCCCGGCTGAGGCAACACACCCCTTTGGCCCCCGCTTCACGTAGATGGCGCCCTTGGACTAACCAACCCAGGGGAAATCGGCAGTCGCTTTTTTCCACCACCTCTTTCTCTTTCTCTCTCTCTACATCTTCTTCTTTGCTATCACTTTTTATCTTTCCTGTCATCTTGTTTCTTCCTTTGCTTCCAATTTTTCCTGGCGGCGAGGGTTCACGTGTGAGAATAGAATGCGAGGGTTCACGTGTGAGAACGAACAGCATTGCAAACAACCGAGCACTTGTTATAGTAGATTTCAATGCATCGCATGTGGCGTGGGGTTATGACAAAAAAAATATCAAAGGGTGAAATCTATGGATTGACGCCCAACAGGAGGGCCTTACGTTGATGAGCGACCCTTTTTTCCCAACTAGGATTGGAAACAGTGTATCCAAAGACACGTCTCCTGACCTCACGTTTACTAAGAATATAATCAAAGCTTATTGGCTCAACACAGAATGAAATATGGGCAGTGACCACTATATAATTGAGACCACGTTTGAAGCGGGTCCACGTAAATGAGGAGGCAAAGATTTTAGAATGGTAGAGTGGGATTGATTTAGAAAAATCAGAGAAAAGGAAACTTGTGATGTCATCGAAAGCTTATATGAATGGCTAGAAAACCTTAAGCAAAATATTTAAATAAAAACTAAGACCATATCAAAACAGTAGGGCTAGAAATAGAAAGCACAGACAGTAAGCTTCCACATATGTGGGAGGCAAAAAAGAGCCTAGAAAAACGGCAGAAAACAGAAAAGCACAACAATCACCTTAGAAATAAGACAGCCATGCTCAGTAATGATATTGAGAAGTACGCGGAATAAATATGCAGACAAATATGGGAGGAAAATGTGATGCATGAAAAAACAAATAGGTTTCTCCAACATATGAAACCTCTTAGGATGTCTTATAGACTTGAAAGCGGGCAAGACAGCACAACTACAAAACTTTATTAGAGCAGTTAAGCTCGCACAAAGTTCAAGCAAATGATTTTCTAGACAGACAGACAGAATAGAGGCCGAGGGACGTTCGGAACTAATGAAACTGAACGCAACATTCACCCCAAACCTCGATGGGATCATAAATAAAATCAGGAATTTAGACAACAATCTATCGTGGCCCTCATAGAATATATGAACAAATGTTGGGAAAAAGGTAAGATACCCAAACAACTAATAACGGCAATAATCATAACTATTCCCAAGCCAGGAAAAAAATAGATCTTGATAACCTTAGGCCTATTACCCTAACATCCTGTATAGAAAAGGTATTAGAGCACGTTATCCTCACTCCCCTGTCGAACTATATAGAAGTCACCGATCACGTTTCTCATACGATGTCAGGCTTGAGGGCAAAACTGTCCAGACAACACATCTTGTTTAGGATTAAACATCAAATAAATAATTCGGTTCTCAATGCACAGAATACAAAGGCCATAGTTGGCCTAGATCTTTACAAAATTCTTTGATAATACAACACATGAAGCTATACTTACCAATCTTTATGAGGTAGCGGTAGGAAAAAGAGTATACGATTATATAAAAGACTTTTTACCTTACCGCACTGCAAGAATAATACTAGGCGACGCAGAATCTCAAGAGTTTAGCCTGGGCAGCAAAGAAACGCCGCAAGGCTCTGTCCTATCCCCTTTCTTTTTAACATGGCCATGATTATAGCAGTAGTTCACTACAAATAAAATGATAAGGTCAGCGTTTTCGTGAGAACAAGCTTTCCAGGAAAGGCGGAGGAAGCAGCTATTGCACTGACCATAGCATCCACCTCCACTTCACTAATCGATAGCGACTCACAGACGGCAGTGAGAAACTTTGGACGAGGGCGAATATACCAAAGACCTTTAGGAATATTGGCTGGAAACAAAGACCAACGAATAGTAGATATAGTCTGAGCATCCACTCACTCCTCCTTACCCGGCAATGAGGCTGCACACCAGACCGCTCGAGGACTCACAGACCAAGCCATTGGATAGCCGTTGTCAAGCTGAGAGGACGATGAGACGTTTGAGCGTATGACCAATTACAGAGATATTACGCAGTTTTACAGGCTAAGCAGAAAAATTTATCCTCTCACACACTCCTCATTGAACAAAGAACCAGCGGTAGTGTGGCGCCTACTTCAGACCAATACGTTTCCTAGTCAGGTAACAATGAACCGCTGCGTGTAGGAACTTCGTTAAGATATGCGTAAATTTTGCAACAGGGTGGACTTGAGCCACATTTTATGGGCACGCTTGCAGGCCCCCATGAGAGGCAAATTCACAGACAGGAGTGGATGGAATACCCCTCTCCTCAGCGCTGACTCTTAAATACAAGACCGCTTAATACGGCAGGCCAAGGACGTCGCCAGGGTCAACGGGATCATGGCCATCGTTTCGTCCTTCCCCTCCCTTGCCTAAAAAGAGAGAAGTATCATTCTGCAAATAAATAAAGTTTGTTCATAATCGTCATCATCATCATCATCTTTTTCTCTATATCAATCATCTGTGGCACATTCCCGCCCACGATAATGTGCTGTACGACTGGCCGAAAAGGTTCGCGGACGTACGTGACGGGATTGTGACATTCTTCGTGGTATGACCAGTGCGTCATATTTCTGAAACCATTTACCTCCCAGTAATAACTTTGGCTGACCCCAACCTTGGGTGGTGACCACGGGTGCTCGGAGGCGCAGCTAGTTAGCTAACTAGCTAGCTAGCTAACTAGCTAGCTAACTAACTAACTGACTGACTGACTAACTAACTAGTTAGCTAGATAGATAGATAGATAGATAGATAGATAGATAGATAGATAGATAGATAGATAGATAGATAGATAGATAGATAGATAGATAGATAGATAGATAGATAGATAGATAGATAGATAGATAGATAGATAGATAGATTACAAGAAAATAAAACAAGGCAAGGGCCACTCTAAACCAGCGCATATACCCTTTTTTTTTATTCAGAGTTCTTCAGTCATGGTGTACAAGTGTATGTAATAAATAGAAATATATTACCTCTTGAAAGGACCCGAATAGAACCTGAGTGCTGCGAAAAAGTGTGTGTTCATTCTTACAGTAACCTACATATCACATACAATGTACAATGAAAGAAAGAATGTGTACTCGTTCTAGACTGGCACCTGTCCTTTGCGAAATTTTTTTGAGAATCATTAGCAGAAAGCTGGTAGAATGTTTAGAAAAGATAGGTAAATACATTTTCTTTTATGGTTGGCAAATATTTGTTGGCGAATATTTTTTGGTTTGTGAACATTGACGTTGGCGATAATTCCCGGTTTTCGGTAAATATCCTGGAAGTGTTCTCAGAGTGGCACAGGGGCGAATATGACGGTTTGCATGATGAATAAACAAGCTCTGCAGTTCCTAGATCTGAAATTGGAAGTTTCACCTACGCATGTGTGTAGGCGTTATCCTTGAAATTCTCCCACGTCATCACTAAATTACTCAAGAAACCATTAAAACACAAATAAAATTGGCGGATCCCACGGACAGCGGCAATCGGTGATATGCGAACCACGAATGTAAAAGGTTGATATGTCATTTTAAAATCAGCACAACGTTACGAGGTGGAGGTAAATTATGCCGCCTATGTCTTTTGTACCATGAATATCACGTTTGGATGTGTCGTTTGCCTTCGTCATCTATTCACATCACGTGATATCAATGTTAGTATATGTGGAGCTAGCGAAACGACCGCGAGCACTCCCTAAGCGTGGTATGTTGTCATCTTCTTGCATCACACGCGTGTCATGATTATCATGTTTGCATACATTTTATCATCCATTTTCGTCCCGTAACACCAAATTTGGTATATGTGGAGCTAGTAAAACAGCCGCGAGAGCATCATGAAGGCCCCAATATACTCCAATGTAGCGCTTGCGCGCGTGCACGCTGGGCACAGCGGCGCTACGTTAGCAAAACGCGACACTTTATAGCCCGACGCCAGGCGTGACTAGCGTCCGTCAGCGTGGCCCGACGGCAACCGGTGCAAAATGCGACATGCTGCATTTCGCGCTGATGCATTACCGAGACAGCATTGCGTCTCCCTCTTTTCGTGACGGAGGGACGCTGGACGCGCTGAAAAGCGCATGCGTGAAAGCAACGCAGCGCGGCACTTGCCTGCGAGTATATGGCAGGACCGGCACGTGGCGTCGAAACGCTGGCGAGCACGCGCACCGCGTCATGTCGAAACAGAATGGAGCCTTGACTGTGGCGTGTAGTCAAGTTCTCACATGACACACATCTCTTGATTATCATTTTCGCACCAGTCACATTCATTTGTCCACTATTGACGTCACGTAATACCAAATTTGGCATGGTTGAAGCTAGCGAAACGGCCGCGAACGTATCAAGAGTGTGGCATGTAGTCATGTTGTTACATGACAGCATGTCGTGATTATCATGTTTATATGTGTCATTTACCGTAGTCGTCTGTTCGCATCGCGCAATACCGAGTTTGGTACATGTAAAGCTAGCGAAACACGCGCTAGTTTATCATGAGCGTAGCATGTAGTCATGTTGTTACATGACAGGCATCTCAGATTTATCATGTTTGCACCTGTATCATACCTTCGCCATTCATTCACATCCCGAAATACCAAATTTGGTATAAGTGAAGCTAGCGAAACGGCCACCAGTGCATCATGAGTTTTGCATATAGTCATGTTGTTACATTACACACATGTCATCTTTTCATGTTAAGGTCTGTACAATATGTCATGTGAAGGAAACGACCGCTAGATCTGCAGGACCATTAAAAGTAAATCCCGACATTCATGACATCCATGTCATGGTTTTCATGTTAATTATATAAGACTCATATATGTTATATGAGTGATTATGTATGACTAGGCATATGTTACATATGACAAATCAAATATGTTCTTCATACAGTCATGCTAAGATATACCAAGTTTGGTATCGATACCTTTATCGAAACGGCCTGGAAAGCTAAAAGTCGTAGACGGCTCGATAGATAGATAGATAGATAGATAGATAGATAGATAGATAGATAGATAGATAGATAGATAGATAGATAGATAGATAGATAGATAGATAGATAGATAGATAGATAGATAGATAGATAGATAGATAGATAGATAGATAGATAGATAGATAGACAGACAGACAGACAGACAGACAGACAGACAGACAGACAGACAGACAGACAGACAGACAGACAGACAGACAGACAGACAGACAGACAGACAGACAGATACGCTCAAAGTGGCGAAGCTCGTTAAGAAATGCTTCGCATTTAACAATGGGCATCGCCCTTTCCTGTGTTTGTTCTGCGAGCAGAAATCTTGCCTGGACGCGCTACATGCAAATTTTTTTAACATACTCGAAGACTAAAGCTAGCGGGTTTTTAAAAGCACGTCATCGTCTAAGCCTGCGAGAAGATGCGCAGATCTCTAAAGACAAATCAAACACAGGTTGGAGGGGATCAGCCACGCAGTACCAGAGCAAAGCTGTACGTGGTCATACCGTACGCTCAGCGTGAGGCTTATGTTGCTTTTCAGTCCCCACACAAATTCTGCTCTGTGTGCGTAAATTGAAAAGAAAGCATCTCAAATCAGATAACAGGCACTGGAAGTGATCCGTGTAACAGCTGCTCACTCAAACACACCTTGTATTAGAAATATTGTAAGGAGACCCTAAAATGCAACTGTTGTCATAGAGCGGTTATACCTTTTTTTTTCAAAGCAACTACACCATATGCTTAGCTATAACATTTTTCTCAGCTGAAAATGATTGTATATATTTATCTCTCTATGTCACCATTGTCATCCATCACTCTCTCTCTTCTTTTCCCTCTCCCAGTGTAGAGTAGCAGGCCATGGCAGGCTATCACTCAGGCTGACTTTTCTGCCTTTCCGTAAATAAAGTTGTCTCTCTATATATCTCTCTATGAGGAGGTCCTTGTCTACCAGATGCTAGTATCATGCCGAAAGACTAACATTGGTCGAAGTGTCAAGATAATTGCTGCACACGTCTACTAAACCCCAACATGATTCTGTCACACTATAAAAAGCAGCTAGCAAGGGAAATCATTGTGGCCTTAGATGGTAGAAGAAAGGCCAGCAGTGTGTCAGCCTCTCATATATCCGACATAGTGACGTGAAATTTTCGTACGTAGTCACCACAAGCTAAAAGTGATAAGCAAATTTATTTGTAACGATTTGCATAGTGAAATCAGCTAGATATACAACGCATATATAACGGTTATTGCATGCCAAGGGTCCCAGACGTGGCACTCGACCAACGCATATTCTGCCAATAAAATTTTTACCCTTTTCATATACCCCGAGCCAAACATTTTGGTACAAATATGTTTTCCAAGAACGTGGCGCCCCTTCAAAGTTACTTGCTTTTACTAAAGTGTGCACAATAGAAGAATGTATATGAAATCAATATTTCTTTGCGTATTTATGAAACAGCGGTTAAGCTGTAAAACAGGTTTCATTTAGTTGTGCTACTCAAGCATTCAAAAACTTTTGCTGAAGAACACAAAAATCTTCAAAGTTTGCCATTTCTTCCTGTTGTAGCTAAACGCCTCATTAAGCACTCAATATTATTGAGGTTTCAAGCAAAGCTTACTTTCGTACAAAAATTTGTAATGCAAAATAAACTTCCAATCTTTTCATAAAAATTTTTGAACTAGCAAAATTATGCAATTTACCACATTTGACTGTACTTGCCGTACTGATGCAGTCCGAGAAAAATTTATTTATGTCCGAGAAAAGTTATTTTGAATGCGGTTGTGATTTTTTTAAACCAAGGTGGCCGGCCGTCAACTCGTCGTGGAAGTTTTTAAGCACGTCAAGTAAAAGAGAGCGTGGTAGCACGAGAACTCAGCGTTGACCATCAGGGTCGTAGATGTTACGGAACGGAACACGATGCTCCAGTTTAAATTCTATACGTTGTAGGGGCCGTCCAGCCGAACGTTGAGGAGTGAACACGTAAAGAATTTGCGTGTTTCTTTAACAAAGGAAGCGTTCGTTGCGTCTGTGAAGGTGTCAAGTCGTCGCTGGTTGCTGCAGTAAAGGAGGAAGAAAAAGCAGGCTCACCACTAGTGCGGTCCATATGACAGATGGCTTGAAGTGGCTCGACGCACGCAGGCTCGGTATCGGTCACGCAGTTCACCATGGTGTTCTGAAGAAGTGGTATGTTCTCGGATGTCGTATTCACTGCAGCAATAAATGCGGAACCAATGAGAAAACTAACCACACTGGAGGCGAGAACGATGCCTTTACCGACGTAACTACATGATTGTGAGACTGATACGTCGCCATGGTCAATGTCTTTTGAGGTCTTAGTCACAATTCGTTTTTGACGTGGTGGTAATTGGGTATCTTCTACCGCTGTAATATCAAGTGTTCTCTGGATGTCGTCGTTCAATGTGCAGTCCGTGTCAGTGATGTAGACCACGCGTTGGCGAAAGGAAATAGCCGTGGAGGCAGAAGATATAAAACCCCATCCTGAAATTACTTGGTGAGAGCAGTCAGTCAGGATGGTGAACTGAATGTGATTTCTAATAATAAAAACACGAACTCTACAGAAAGCGGAAAGGCGGATTGTATACTCCTGGACAGCAACCAACGTTGATACATCGTAAAGGAGTCATCATTTCTTTCGCCGTTAGCCTAAATCAACATGCGTAACAAAAAATGCTGCCCCCGTGTCCACCAGAGCATCCACGTGCGCTCTTTCCACTACCACAGAAATCATGATGCATGGGAATGCAGTTTTTGGAATGCAGTTTTGCACTCCAAAAGTTTTGGAAAGCAACTTTGTCTGCAGTTTTTTATCCAGAAACTGCATGACTTAGTTTTCAGAATGACTGGAATTGGAGAATGAGGCAGCGCGAAGTGGGGAGGACGAGCGGCAAAAGGGTGAAGGTTAGCGGCATCTGGAATTCCGGCTGTTCCTTGGTGCTCTTGGTGCGGGTGGAGATGGATACCGGTGTGGAGGCGATGAATGGCGCTGAACTTGATAGGACGAAGTGTCTTTCTAACGCATGTCTTGAGAAAGATATTTGCGTTAGTTCCTGCGTTCGTCCGTCCGTGCGTGCATTCATCCGTCCGTCCGTGCGTCAATCTGTCTATACATTCGTCCTTACGTCTAACTAGTGAACACTCCAAGTACCGCCAGACTCGTATCTTCTCATCATATATTCATCATGCAGAAGTACTACCATCCTGCGGACATTCAAAGGACTAAACGAGAGGTGGGTATACTTACTGCTACTACTACATACATCGCAGACACACAACCCAAGGCTTAAGGAGCTTCGCCCCTAAAAAAACCAGTGCTGCACCAGGGGTTTTTTATGCGTCCACTGATTGTTTTCAGAAGTGTTATCTTGGGTAGTACCACTTGTATGTGTAGTACGAGCCACTTTTTCTGCCACATAACCTCACGCCACATTGATCATTTCAGGGGCAAAGTTCATTCAACCGTGGGTCGTGAGTTTTTGATGTATGTAGGAAAGAGGAGGTAGCCAACTCTTGTTTAGTCTTTCAAAGGCCCGCTGGATGGCAGTACTTGTATATGATAAATGTATTGCTACGCGACGTCACAGATGACGCCCCGTACAGCTGGTGCAGTATGGGCTTCAGTAAAGGTATTTCTCAGACGCCTATTCCCCGTATCACTTTGGTGGAGAGTGCGGGTCTTCCCACAAGCAACATCCACGACAAGTTTTTGCAGTGGACGTTCCTTGGCTGCTTCGGCAATGCTTGATCAAGAAGAGAACGACGATTCTGCGAAGCCGGCCCCGACCGTGCTTCGTCCAACTACGCAGCAACCAACAGCACCGCATCCAGCCGCTACTAACCACACCGTCGTCCTGACCAAACAGCGTGACTCAGGCATCTTTTCGGGCAGTGACAGCACTGACGTGGAGAAATGGCTTCAGCTGTACAAAAGAGTGAGCGCTTTGTACAACTGGGATCCGACACTCAAGTTGGCCAATATTGCTTTCTACCTTGATGGCACAGCTAATGTTTGGTTTGCCAACCACGAGGAAGAGATTTCAAGTTGAGACATCTGTAAACAGAAACTCATCGAACCCTTTGGCAAGCCCATTGGGCGTCGACATGCTACGCAGAAACAACTAGCGAGCCGACTCCACCCCTGCCCCGAGTCTAACGTTACATACATACAACCTGTGCTCGCCCTCTTCCGGAAGGTTGACGTCGAGATGCCGGAATCCTAAAAGGTCGCGCACATCTTCAAAAAATTGCCGATGACGCCTTCACTTTCCTCCTGTTTTGAAACTCATCGACCGTAGACGACCTTATTAATGAATGCCGACGCTTCGAAGAAGCGAAATGTCGTCGTATCACTCCAAACTTTTCGCGTCTTTCCAACAAGGCTGCAACTTCTACCTGCGAGGACGCCCGTTTGCCACCAGCCTCTGCTGATTGAGATAATATCGTGCACATCATGCGCTGCAAAATCAAGAGAGCATCTTCACTGTGCGACGAAGTCCGGGACCCCGACGACAGTCGCGCCACGATTTCTTTGATCAACAGTGTTGTGCGCCAGAGAACTCGCGAACGCCAGACTTCAGATGCTGTGCTCCGTTGACCGACCTGACTACCGACTGCCCAGTACACCTAATATGTCCCGCGGACCGAACCACCACCCACGTTACCGGAACTCGGCAGAATTCGAACTTCCGATGACAGGCCGATTCACTTCAACTGTGAAACAGTCGGCCATATTACAAGTCATTTTCGCACTTCCTGGAATAGACAGCCATGGTCGCATTATGCCAACACCCGACGCCCACCTCCTGGTTCTCGGATACCGATCTGCGTGGAAAAAGACAGGACCGCCCAACCAAGCCACTCCCCGTCACCCTCTGGACGATTGTCTTGCTCAACTAACCGACGGTACTCTCCCTCACCCTCCTTCCACTAGTCCTCGGAAAACTGACGGGTGCAGCACCTAGAGGTGAGCCTGCTTCAATGACATGACCCGAAAATTTTCCACACATGATACCCGGACAAAACAACTTGATTAAAGTAAACGTTGGCGGTACTTTTGTAGCAGTACTCATTGCCAACGGCGCTCACATATAAGTCATGAACTCCAGCCTTTGTGCTCGACTCAAGAAAGAACTCACTCCTGCTCCGATCACTGTTGTCCAAGTAGCAGATGGTGCAACACCAGCGGTCACTGGGATGTGTGCCGCCAGCGTCACTGTTGCTGGACGTCATACCAATGTTTTGTTTTACGTACTGGATCACTGCCTTCATCACATCATTTTGGTTCTTGATTTTCTGTCGAAACATTCTACCCTAATTGAGTGTTTTGCTGGTGTTGTTCCGTTCATACTACCACACGCCGTTGACCCTCCTTATTCTGCGCCATCAAAGCTGTGCTCCGCCGACTTTGTTCGCCTATCTTGTCGAGCTACGACGTATATTGACGTCTCTTCTGATCCACCTGTGGCTGATGGCGATTATGTCATGTCACATAATCTTACAGTTCTGTGTTCGCTTAATGTTGCGTCCCCCCCATCATCACAATCAAGGACAACGTGTCATGTCTCCCTCTTGTAAACTTGGGACTTTGCTCTGAAGTGCTTTTACGAGGGATATCCCTTGCAACCATTGCCCCAGCCGGCGACTACCACATCCCCACCTTAACAGAGGATACACCGTCATCTGCCAGTATTCAGCAGCGCAGTACGCTAGACTGCATGACTAAAATGATTGCGTCTGATCTCCCGGCCGAGCATGTGTCTGCACCTCGTAGCCTTCTTGC